>NC_054472.1:8525036-8550036 GCF_017639515.1 Carcharodon carcharias | reverse complement strand
GCCATTCTTTCACTGTCGCTGGGTCAAAATCCTGGAACTCCCTCCCTAACAGCACTGTGGGTGTACCTACACCACATGGACTGCAGCGGCTCAAGAAGGCAGCTCACCACCACCTTCTCAAGGGGCAATTAGGGATGGGCAATAAATGCTGGGCCCAGTCAGCAATGCCCACGTCCCGTGAATCAATAAATAAAAAGGTAGAATGTGGAGATGTGCGCAGATCTGCACTCCATTGCAGTAGCCAGGGACAATTTCCTGCAGTGGCAACAGGAGAGGGAAACAGGGCACCTCGATATACCCCCAGGTGCTCCTTCCCCTCAAGGGATCAGGCCAGGATCCTCGGGCACCCGAAGGGTGGAGGAGCAGCAGCTGGGCAGCCTAACCCATCCACTCAGGAATCTCAGAGGCTGTTCTCTCCCTCTGAGTCCCCTTTGTCTGTGACCCCCCTCAACCTTGTCCTCTGTCAACGCAGAGGGAGAAGCTGGCCCACAGGAGGACAGCTAACGCAAACCAGGCCCCTCAAGCCTCAGGTCTCCAGAGGACCCACACTGAAGTCACCAGAGGCAACAGGGTCAACCATTCCAGAGGCTGACTCCACCCCTCCTGCGGATGTCAGGGCAGCACCTAGAAGAAATGGTAGGCCTAGAAAAGTTAAGTAATTCTGATCACCAGTGGTTGCATGGGTGAACACATTTTGTCATTTTATAATCTGAAAATATATTCACTTTCACTGAATAACGTGTGATGGTGTCTTTCAGCTCCATTGACAGGCTTCATGAGTCCTCCCACTGCATCCCCTCCACCAGCAGTTCAGCTGCACGCAGCCGGACCACGAGGGATTCTGGAGGGAGGAGTGTGTGTGTGGCAGGGCCTTTGGGAGCCCCGAGCAAGCCTCTCCCACATTCGCGGAGCCTTCATCCATCACACTCATCTCAATGCTGCCTGCTGGGAGTCTCTTTCAGTTGTCCATCTGAGCTGACCTGCATCTCCGCCCACCCACTGACCGCACTCCCATGCTGCACCTGTGCCCGTCCAGCCCGAGGCTCCGCTCACTTTTGATTTGAAAAGCATTGTCGTTGTTAAGTTTCTCATAAACTCTCCAGTCTTTTCCCCTCCCCAAGTCACCCATGTCCTTTCCCCCATCACTGTTGACCCCCCCACTCCCCCCGGCATCACCTTCCATTTCCCCACAATCACCTAGCAACCTGAACCCTTTTCTTTCCAGGATGTCCAGGTGAAAGTGTATGTTCCCCACCTTCCTGAGAATCCTCCCCCTTTTCACGCCCTGGGTCTGTGTCTGCCTCCGAGTCCCCACCAATCACCCTTGCCGCCCCTTCTCCCACTACCATCGCACCTTCACCCTCCCACCCTACCAGCTCTCTCTGCCCCTTTTCATACTCACCATTTCCTCCTACCACGCCCACCCTCAGCTCACTCCCTGGGAGGCAGTCATTGACTCCGCAGAACCACCCCTTGCACATCCACATGGACATCACCCCCCCTTACTCCCTCCTCCAACCTGAATCCCTCCTGCAGCCTTGCACCCTCCTCCAAACTGATCCCCTCCTGCAGCCTTACTCCTTCCTCCACCCTTACTGCTTCTCCTCTCCAAACTCCTTCCACCCCCGGACTCATTCCCCCCATGAACATCTTCCCCCCTCTGAACTCCTTCCTTTACACCTACCTCCCCTGTTGCTATATTCTCTCCCATTGCACCCTCCTCCCCCCATCACTCCCTTCTCCCCACCCCCTCCCAACCTCACACCCTCAACACCTTCATACCCCCGCATCCCAATCTCATCCCCCGGTACACCTTCCTCACCCACTCACAGCGGCACATTCCTCTCTCCCCCTCACCAATTATCCATAACAGCCCACGGCCAAGACCGGGATGATCCGAAGCAGACCCCAGATATCAACGGAGACCTCCCACCTTCCGAGAGCTGCTTCGTGGTGGAGCCATGTCCATGAGAATCCACCCAGCAGGTGATGCACGGGTTCCTCCAGGGTCCGGTAGCTGTGAGGGTTCCAGCATCTTGTGTTCCTCGGATGTCCGCGATCTGAGCAAGACCCTAACGGTAAGTCCAGACTTCTGCACGTCACACTTGTCCAGATGTGTTCTGGGCTAGTGTGTTTTCCTGCAAGCATAACAGTAAATTGGGCGTGGGGAGGATAATTCCAGTCGGGCCTTACTTTGCATCCTATGTCTGTGTGTGTTTTTCTATGTGTGTGTGTGTGTGTGTGTGTGTTTTGGTCTATGTGTGTGTTTGTCTATGTGTGTGTGTTTTTGTCTGTGTGTGTGTGTGTGTGTGTGTGTGTGTGTGTGTGTTTGTCTATGTGTCTATGTGTGTGCGTGTGTGTTTGTCTATGTGCGTGTGCGTGTGTGTTTGTCTATGTGCGTGTGTGTGTTTGTCTATGTGTTTATGTGTGTGTGTTTGTCTATATGTGTGTGTGTGTTTGTCTGTGTGTGTGTGTGTGTGTTTGTCTATGTGTGTGTGTGTGTTTGTCTATGTGTGTATGTGTGTGTGTGTCTAATTGTATGTATGTGTGTGTGTTTGTCTATGTATGTGTGTGTGTGTGTGTTTGTCTATGTGTGTGTGTGTGTGTGTTTGTCTACTTATGTGTGTGTGTGTGTGTGTTTGTCTATGTGTGTATGTGTTTGTCTATGTGTGTGTGTCTGTGTTTGTCTATGCGTGTGTATGTGTGTTTGTCTATGTGTGTATGTGTGTGTGTCTATGTGTGTGTGTGTGTGTGTGTTTGTCTATGTGCGTGTGTGTGTTTGTCTATGTGCATGTGTGTGTTTGTGCATGTGTGTTGTCTGTGTGTGTATGTGTGTTTGTCTATGTGCGTGTGTGTGTTTGTCTGTGTTTATGTGTGTGTGTGTATTTGTCTATGTGTGTGTGTGCGTTTGTCTATGTCTGTGTGTGTGTTTGTCTATGTGTTTATGTGTGTGTGTTTGTCTATATGTGTGTGTGTGTTTGTCTGTGTGTGTGTGTGTTTGTCTATGTGTGTGTGTTTGTCTATGTGTGTATGTGTGTGTGTGTTTGTCTAATTGTGTGTATGTGTGTGTGTTTGTCTATGTATGTGTGTGTGCGTGTTTGTCTATGTGTGTGTGTGTTTGTCTACGTATGTGTGTGTGTGTGTGTTTGTCTATGTGTGTATGTGTTTGTCTATGTGTGTGTGTCTGTGTTTGTCTACGTGCGTGTGTGTGTTTGTCTATGTGCATGTGTGTGTTTGTCCATGTGTGTTGTCTGTGTGTGTGTGTGTTTGTCTATGTGTGTGTGTGTGCGTTTGTCTATGTCTGTGTGTGCATTTGTCTATGTCTGTGTGTGTGTTTGTCTATATGTGTGTGTGTTTGTCTATGTGTGTGCGTGTGTGTGTGTTTGTCTATGTGTGTGTGTTTGTCTATGTGTGTGTGTGTTTGTCTATGTGTGTGCGTGTGTGTGTTTGTCTATGTGTGTGTGTGTTTGTCTATGTGTGTGCGTGTGTGTGTTTGTCTATGTGTGTGTGTGTTTGTCTATGTGTGTGCGTGTGTGTTTGTCTATGTGTGTGCGTGTGTGTGATTGTCTATGTGTGTGTCTGTGTGTTTGTCTATGTGTGTGTGTGTTTGTCTATGTGTGCGCGTGTGTGTTTGTCTATGTGTGTGTGTGTTTGTCTTTGTGTGTGTGTGTGTGTGTGTGTGTGCGTTTGTCTATGTCTGTGTGTGCGTTTGTCTATATGTGTGTGTGTGTTTGTCTATGTGTGTGTGTGTGTTTGTCTATGTGTGTGCATGTGTGTGTGTTTGTCTATGTATGTGTGTGTTTGTCTATGTGTGTGCATGTGTATGTTTGTCTTTGTGTGTGTTTGGCTATGTGTGTGTGTGTGTGTGTTTTGTCTATGTGTGTCTGTGCGTTTGTCTATGTCTGTGTGTGTGTTTGTCTATATGTGTGTGTGTGTTTGTCTATGTGTGTGTGTGTTTGTCTATGTGTGTGCATGTGTGTGTGTTTGTCTATGTGTGTGTGTGTTTTGTCTATGTGTGTGCGTGTGTGTGTTCGTCTTTGTGTGTGTGTGTGCATGTGTATGTTTGTCTTTGTGTGTGTTTGGCTATGTGTGTGTGTGTGTGTTTTGTCTATATGTGTGTGTGTGTTTGTCTATGTGTGTGTGTGTTTGTCTATGTGTGTGCATGTGTGTGTGTTTGTCTATGTGTGTGTGTGTTTTGTCTATGTGTGTGCGTGTGTGTGTTCGTCTTTGTGTGTGTGTGTTTGTCTATGTGTGTGTGTGTGTGTCTATGTGTGTGTGTTTGTCTATGTGCGTGTGTGTGTTTGTCTATGTGCATGTGTGTGTTTGTGCATGTGTGTTGTCTGTGTGTGTGTGTGTGTGTGTTTGTCTATGTGCGTGTGTGTGTTTGTCTGTGTTTATGTGTGTGTGTATTTGTCAATGTGTGTGTGTGCGTTTGTCTATGTCTGTGTGTGCGTTTGTCTATGTCTGTGTGTGTGTTTGTCTATGTGTTTATGTGTGTGTGTTTGTCTATATGTGTGTGTGTGTTTGTCTGTGTGTGTGTGTGTGTGTGTTTGTCTATGTGTGTGTGTGTTTGTCTATGTGTGTATGTGTGTGTGTGTTTGTCTAATTGTGTGTATGTGTGTGTGTTTGTCTATGTATGTGTGTGTGTGTGTTTGTCTATGTGTGTGTGTGTTTGTCTACGTATGTGTGTGTTTGTGTGTGTTTGTCTATGTGTGTATGTGTTTGTCTATGTGTGTGTGTCTGTGTTTGTCTACGTGCGTGTGTGTGTTTGTCTATGTGCATGTGTGTGTTTGTCCATGTGTGTTGTCTGTGTTTGTCTATGTGTGTGTGTGCGTTTGTCTATGTCTGTGTGTGTTTGTCTATGTGTGTATGTGTGTGTGTGTTTGTCTAATTGTGTGTATGTGTGTGTGTTTGTCTATGTATGTGTGTGTGTGTGTTTGTCTACGTGCGTGTGTGTGTTTGTCTATGTGCATGTGTGTGTTTGTCCATGTGTGTTGTCTGTGTTTGTCTATGTGTGTGTGTGCGTTTGTCTATGTCTGTGTGTGCATTTGTCTATGTCTGTGTGTGTGTTTGTCTATATGTGTGTGTGTTTGTCTATGTGTGTGCGTGTGTGTGTGTTTGTCTATGTGTGTGTGTGTTTGTCTATGTGTGTGCGTGTGTGTGTTTGTCTTTGTGTGTGTGTGTTTGTCTTTGTGTGTGCGTGTGTGTGATTGTCTATGTGTGTGTCTGTGTGTTTGTCTATGTGTGTGTGTGTTTGTCTATGTGTGCGCGTGTGTGTTTGTCTATGTGTGTGTGTGTTTGTCTTTGTGTGTGTGTGTGTGTGTGTGTGTGTGTGTGTGTGTGTGCGTTTGTCTATGTCTGTGTGTGCGTTTGTCTATATGTGTGTGTGTTTGTCTATGTGTGTGTGTGTGTTTGTCTATGTGTGTGCATGTGTGTGTGTTTGTCTATGTGTGTGTGTGTTTGTCTATGTGTGTGCATGTGTATGTTTGTCTTTGTGTGTGTTTGGCTATGTGTGTGTGTGTGTGTTTTGTCTATGTGTGTGTGTGCGTTTGTCTATGTCTGTGTGTGTGTTTGTCTATATGTGTGTGTGTGTTTGTCTATGTGTGTGTGTGTGTGTTTGATTATGTGTGTGCATGTGTGTGTGTTTGTCTATGTGTGTGTGTGTTTTGTCTATGTGTGTGCGTGTGTGTGTTCGTCTTTGTGTGTGTGTGTGTGTGTGTGTGTTTGTCTATGTGTGTGTGTGTTTGTCTATGTGTGTGTGTGTGTTTGTCTATGTGTGTGCATGTGTGTGTTTGTCTATGTGTGTGCATGTGTTTGTCCATGTGTGTGTGCGTGTGTGTGTTTTTGTCTCTGTGTGTGTTTTGTGCTGTTGTATGGCCCATGAACATTTGAATGCTTAAAGGCTGTGAGGCTGTGAAAGCTTTGGCGCAATGAGCAATAAAAGTGTGATTTGTTCTTTGAAAGAATTATATGAGTGACAGGTATTTGTTGTGGCATCTGCTGTTTACCATTATCTTGGCACCTTTCCTCAATCTTGACATTTCCCATTTTTTGTGGCTCTCTACTGTTGCAGACAGCTCCTATTTCCAGCCAGGTGCCTCAGATGATTCTTCCACAGGGAAATGTCCTTCAGAGCTAAACAGGACAGCCCTCCCTTTGTCACACTGCATGAAGAAGCACCTCAAGGACATCATCTATAAATAGATTCATGCTCGATCTGCAATATGACTCTTTTTTTGAAGTTCTGTGAATCATTGAACCCCCCCCCCTCCCTGTGAAATGATAGTTTAATCAGATTCATTGTGATTCAGTCAATGGAGATGGAGGTCCTTCAGCCCTTCATCTCTGTGCTGGCTCTTTGAAAGAGTTGTAATGCAAGTCCCAATCCCCCTGCTCTTTCCCTGCAATTCTTTTTTTCTTTATCACGTATTTATCCAAGTTACTCTTGTAGCTGCTTCCATTGCCTTTTCAGGCAGCACGTCCCAAATTGCTGCATTTAACAATAATTCTTCTCATCAACCCTGTGGTTCCTTTGCCAATTGTCCTGGGATTGTTTACATCCATCAGAGAGGGCAGATAGAGCCTTAATTTAAAGTTTCATCGGAAAGATGGATATAGTAAACAAAAAGCAATTAAACTCAGGGGTACAAGAGTACATTATCTGAAATACTGAACTCCTCTTTGGTGCGTGTCTTTGGGGATTTGACCATCATCCATTTGCCTCACATGGGCAGCAGTGGTTCCAGAAGGCAACTCACCACCACCTTCTCAAGGGCAATTAGGGATGGGCAATAAATGCTGGCCCAGCACGTGATGCCCACATCCAATGAACGAATAAAGAAAATCACATCACCGCATCCCCAGTGACATGCTCTACTGTGAGCTTGCTATCAGCACGAGGCCAACAGGTCACCCACGACTGTGATACAAGGATGTCTGCAAGCTGGACTTCAAATTGACCGGGATCGGAGTTGATAAATGGGAAGTCCTTGCTGCTGACTGGAGTGTCTGAAGCCATGCAGTCAGGAAGGATGTGGAGAAAGGAGAGGACAAAAGAAATGGCCAGATGGTGGAAAAGAGACCCGCTAGAAGGGAGCAAAAAGGAGTTGACCTCGGGCTGACGCTATTCATCAATGCCAGCCGTGGAAGGGACTGCTGCTCATGAGTCGGACTCTACAGCCACAACAGGTGGTGCTCAATCCCAAAGTGACAGAAACCCCGGGTTCAGTCCATCACCGACTGAGAGGGATGGATTCCAATAACAAACTCTTCTACTTTACTCCCTGTTATTTACTCTTGTTTGGCTGTCGCAGTGACATAGACCGTTGTGTTTGAGACAACACAATCTGAGCTGCTCGCAGATTTGCTCCGGTCATACCAGCCACAGATAGATGCCTTTGAGAAGGTTTTAGGTGTCAGTAACATTCCCACCAAAGCTGCTTTTACAAAAATTCATTCACGGGATGTGGGCTTCGCTGGCTGGGCCAGCATTTATTGCCCATCCCTAGTTGCCCTTGAGAAGGTGGTGGTGAGCTGCTTTCTTGAACCGCTGCAGTCCATGTGGTGTAGGTACACCCACAGTGCTGTTAGGGAGGGAGTTCCAGGATTTTGACCCAGCGACAGTGAAGGAACGGTGATATATTTCCAAATCAGGATGATGAGTGGCTTAGAGGGGAACTTCCAGGTGGTGATGTTCCCCATCTATCTGCTGCCCTTGTTCTTCTAGATGATAGTGGTCATGGGTTTGGAAGGTGCTGTTGAAGGAGCCTTGGTGAATTCCTGCAGTGCATCTTGTAGATGGTACACACACTGCTGCTACTGTGCGTCGGTGGTGGAGGGAGTGAATGTTTGTGGATGTGGTGCCAATCAAGCGGGCTGCTTTGTCCTGGATGGCATCAAGCTTCTTGAGTGTTGTGGGAGCTGCACTCATCCAGGCAAGTGGGGAGTATTCCTTCACATTTCTGACTTACACCATAAGACCATAAGACATAGGAGCAGAAATTAGGCCATTCGGCCCATCGAGTCTGCTCCGTCATTCAACCATGGCTGTTTCTCAACCCCATTCTCCCACCTTCTCCCCGTTACCTTTGATCCCCCTACCAATCAAGAACCTATCTATCTCGGTCTTAAATACACTCAATGACCTGGCCTCCACAGCCTTCTGTGGCAATGAATTACATAGATTCACCGCTCTCTGGCTAAAGAAGTTTCTCCTCATCTCTGTTCTAAAAGGTCTTCCCTTTACTCTGAGGCTGTGCCCTCGTGTCCTAGTCTCTCCTACTAATGGAAACATCTTCCCCACGTCCGCTCTATCCAGGCCTTTCAGTATTCTGTAAGTTTCAATCAGATCCCCCCTCATCCTTCTAAACTCCATCGAGTATAGACCCAGAGTCCTCAAACGTTCCTCATATGTTAAGCCTTTCATTCCTGGGATCGTTCTCGTGAACTTCCTCTGGACCCTCTCCAGGGCCAGCACATCCTTCCTGAGATACAGGGCCTAAAATTGCTCACAATATTCTAAGTGTGGTCTAACCAGAGCCTTATAAAGCCTCAGCAGCACATCCCTGCTTTTATATTCTAGTCCTCTCGAAATAAATGCCAACATTGCATTTGCCTTCCTAACTATCGACTCGACTTGTGCTTTGTAGATGGCGGACAGGCTTTGGGGAGTCAGGAGGTAAATTATTTGCTGCAGGATTTCTAGTCTCTGACCTGCTCTTGCAGCCACAGTATTTATATGGCTGGTCCAGTTCAGTTTCTGGCCAATGGTAACCCCAGAGATGTTGATAGTGGTGGATTCAGTGATGGTAATGCCATTGAATGTCAAGGGGCGATGTTTAGATTCTTTCTTGTTGGAGATGGTCCTTGCCTGGCAGTTGTGTGGCACAAATGTTACTTGCCACTTGTCAGCCCAAGCCTGGATATTGTCCAGGTCTTGCTGCATATGGGCATGGACTGCTTCAGTGTCTGAGGAGTCGCGAATGGTGCTGAACATTTTGCAATCATCAGTGAACATCCCCACTTCTGACCTTATGATGGAAGGAAGGTCATTGATGAAGCAGCTGGAGAGGACACTACCTTGAGGAATTATTGATGCCTTTCCTGCTATTCCAGCTGAGACTAGCGAATCATGGGAATAAATGCCCGAAGCTTTTAAGAATGCAGTATGTCAGTGCATTAGCATGTCTTACGACTGCACCCATTACACAAAGCTTTAATGAAATCACCAACATAAAGAGGCATTTAGTAATCGGGGTATAATTTGGCTTTTGTTGATAAGTTAGCTCGGATTTGTTTGAAAGATTTGAGGAAAGAGACTCTGTGAAAGTGAGAGTGGGAGCTTCCCTTCAGATACAGCTCTTAATGGTTCCTTTGAGAAATAATGACAGCCAATATCCCAGTGTCTTATTAAATGCTGCCTTTGTCTTCACGCTTCCCAAAGTTGGCTGGAAGACAAGATTTTATTTTTTGAAGGAGGCTCGAAACGAGCATCGTGAAAGGTTGGGGATCGGCTTGGAATTGGAATATAGTGTGGTTCTTTTATTAAGAAATCTTGTTCAATGTCGTACAGTGTCACAGTTCCAAGAGCTTCATGATGCCAGGTACTGACAGATTTAGTGTTACTGACCAACGTAATGAAGAAATTAGTAAATTGAAAATCACTTCCAGCAGTCTACTCAAAATGAAATAATGATGCTTCCATTATTTTTATAGTTTGTACATATCCATGTGTTTCACAGGAGTTGGAAATTGTCTGAGATTGTATTACTTGGCAAAAGGATTATAGTTCCAAAGCTGATTACATCATTAAGGTGAAGGTTTTTTTTATTCATTCATGGGATGTGGGCGTCACTGGCTGGGCCAGAATTTATCGCTCATCCCTAATTGCTCTTGAGAAGGTGGTGGTGAGCTGCCTTCTTGAACCGCTGCAGTCCATGTGGTGTAGGTACACCCACAGTGCTGTTAGGGAGGGAGTTCCAAGATTTTGATCCAGTGACAGTGAAGGAACAGCAATATATTCCTGTCAGGATGATGAGTGACTTGGAGGGGAACTTCCAGGTGGTGGTGTTCCCATCTGTCTGCTGCCCTTGTCCTTCTAGATGGTAGTGGTTGTGGGTTTGGAAGGTGCTGTTGAAGAAACCTTGGTGAGTTCCTGCAGTGCATCTTGTAGATGATACACACTGCTGCTACTGCGCATCGGTGGTGGAGGGAGTGAATGTTTGTGGATGTGGTGCCAATCAAGTGGGCTGCTTTGTCCTGGATGGTGTCAAGCTTTTTGAGTGTTGTGGGAGCTGTACTCATCCAGGCAAATGGGGAGTATTCCATCATACTCCTTGCACTTTGTAGATGGTGGATATGCTTTGGGGAGTCAGGAGATGAGATACTCATCGCATGATTCTTAGCCTCTGATCTGCTCGTGTAGCCACAACATTTATATAGCTAGTCCAGTTCAATTTCTGGTTAATGGTAACCCCCAGGATGTTGATAGTAGAGGATTCAGTGATGGTAATGCCACTGAACATCAAGGGGCGATGGTTGGATTCTCTCTTATTGGAGATGGTCATTGCCTGACACTTGCCTGGCATGAATGTTATTTGCCTGTTGTCAGCCCAAGCCTGGATATTGTCCAGGTCTTGCTGCATTTGGACATGGGCTGCTTCAGTATCTGAGGAGTTGTGAATGGTGCTGAATATTGTGCAATCATCAGTGAACATCCCCACTTCTGACCTTATGATGGAAGGAAGGTCATTGATGAAGCAGCTGAAGATGGTTGGGCCAAGGACACTACCCTGAGGAACTCCTGCAGTGATGCCCTGGAGCTGAGATGACTGACCTCCAGCAACCACAACCATCTTCCTTTGTGCTAGGTATGACTCCAACCAGCAGAGAGTTTTCCCCCTGATTCCCACTGACTCCCATTTTGCTCGGGCTCCTTGATGCCACACTCGGTCAAATGCTGCCTCGATGTGAAGGACAGTCACTCTCACCTCACCTCAGGAGTTCAGCTCTTTTGTCCATGTTTGAACCAAGGCTGTAATGATACGAGGAGCTGAGAGGCCCTGGTGGAACCCAAACTGGGTGTCAGTGAGCAGGTTATTGCTAAGCAAGTGCCGTTTGATAGTACTGTTGATGACCCCTTCCTTACTTTACTGATGATTGAGAGTAGACTGATGGGGCAGTAATTGGCCGGGCTGGGTTTGTCCTGCTTTTTGTGTACAGGACATACCTGGGCAATTTTCCACACAGTAGGGTAGATGTCAGTGTTGTAGATGTACTTGAAAAGGGGTGCAGCAAGTTCTGGAGCACAAGTCTTTAGTACTATTGCTGGAATGTTGTCAGGGCCCATAGCCTTTGCACTATCCAGTTCCTTCAGCTGCTTCTTGATACCACGTGGAGTGAATTGAATTGGCTGAAGACTGGCATCTGTGATGCTGGGACCTCCGGAGGAGGCCAAGATGGATCATCCACTCGGCACTTCTGCCTGAAGATTGTAGCAAATACTTCAGCCTTACCTTTTGCACTGATGTGCTGAGCTCCTCCATCATTGAGGATGGGGATATTTGTGGACCCTCCTCCTCCAGTGAGTTGTTTAATTATCCACCACCATTCATAACTGGATGTGCCAGGACTGCAGAGCTTAGATCTGATCTGTTGGCTGTGGAATCACTTAACTCTGACTATCATTTGCTGCTTATACGGTTTGGCATGCAAGTAGTCCTGTGTTATAGCTTCACCAGGTTGACACCTCATTTTTAGGTATGCCTGGTGCTGCTCCTGACATGCCCTCCCGCACTCTTCATTGAACCAGGGTTGATCCCCTGGCTTGATGGTAATGGTGGAGTGGGGGATATGCTGGGCCATGAGGTTACAGATTGTGTTTGAGTACAATTCTGCTGCTGCTGATGACCCACAGCGCCTCATGGATGCCCAGTCTTGAGTTGCTAGAACTGTTCGAAATCTATCCCATTTAGCACAGTGGTAGTGCTACACAACACGATGGAGGGCATCCTCAGTGTGAAGTAGATTAGATGTATTTATAGTGTTGTATTATCCTTACCTGGAATGCACATTGGGTAAGGTTACGCGCAATGAATTCAGTTTACCAGTAGCATCACACTCCCAGAGGCGAGATCTGCAGCCAAATGGCTACCTACTTACAACTGGCAGGTGGCCAGTTAAAAGAAGTAAAGGCCAATGGTCAGAACCCTGCGAGGCATCAGGGAATAGGCCAGTTGCCTGGAGTTGGCCTCCCGACTGCAGACCGGGAAACCAGGCTTTAAGGCCCTACCACCTGCCTGGCTTCAGCCTGCAGTCACAGGCCGCTCCCCCTCATGGCCTGGTTGCTGAGGTGATTCTGTATTTTAAAAATTTAAGAAGTTGGAGGGAAGGTGCCTCAAAATGGAGGTGCCCTCCCCCTCTCTCTCTCTCTCTCTCCTACCTGAATTGCAGGCTTCATCTCCTTTTGCCCTGAAGTGTCCCTTATTTGCCCTCCAGCATCATGAGCCTACCTTCAGGCCACTAATTGGCCGATTTGGGGAAAATCACAGCCGGGTGACTGTTCCCCACACAGTGGGGGAGTCAGGACCCTCATTTGACCCTGTTGTTGGGGTCCCAGTCAAAGTAGCAAAAACCTCTGCCACTTCTCTAAGTAACAATGTAGATGTGCAGCACCACTTTCCTTGGCCCCATTATTATTAGGTACCTTTACACAGGGACAAGGAGAGAGAATGCAATAGAAAGACACACTGATAGGATGAGATGAAGTAGGGTGCGCTGAGGCTTGAGTAGAGCATAAATACCAGCACGGAGCAGTTGGACCGAATGGCCTGTTTCTGTGCTGTAATTACTATGGCATTCGTTTGTACAGTTATTATCGGCACCCATGGGGCATGCTTTCTGGCCAATAAGCTCCATCCAATGTCACAAAAGCACAGGTCCACAGTACGTAAGTAGTTGTTCCTGCCCGTTCTGGCTGGGTTGAGGCTCAGGCTGTTTGCAGTCATGTCGTCATGTAACATCGAATTTTGTGTATATTTGTCATCGGTGGTGATTGGTCTAACAGCTAACCAGGGGTTGGAGTTAATCCATGCCTTCACTGCCTGGTCAGTAGTCTGGCTGAGTGAGTTAACTGAACCCGCCTGAGTTCCATCCCATGACACTGGCTGAAAACCAGACAGGTTCCTCAATAGGTGAGGATTCACTCAGCCAGATTACCACAAACCCAGTAAAACTATTTACTGCCAGCTATTCTCACTCATCACTGAGCATCACTGGCAAGACCAGCATTTATTGCCCATCCCTAGAGAAGGTGGTGGTGAGCTGTCTTCTTGAGCCGCTGCAGTCCATGTGGTGTAGGTACACCCACAGTGCTGTTAGGGAGGGAGTTCCAGGATTTTGTCCCAGTGACAGTGAAGGAACGGCGATATATTTCCAAGCCAGGATGGCGAGTGGCTCGGAGGGGAACTTCCAGGTGGTGGTGATCCCATGGGTCTGCTCCCCTTGTCCTTCTAGATGGTAGAGGTTGTGGGTTTGGAAGGTGCTATCTAAGGATCCTTGGTGAGTTGCTGCAGTGCATCTTGTAGATGGTACGCACACTGCTGCCACTGTGCGTCGGTGGTGGAGTGAGTGAATGTGGATGGGGTTCTAATGACGAGGAGGTTCACAAAACAAACTAATAAGAATAGCAGTGAACTGTAATAATAAAAACATAGAACACAAGTGAAATGAAACAGCACAGATTACCCCTTCTGAGAATTGATTGCCAATTGTAACTTGCACATTTTTAACCGCAAAAAAGAGCTTTCTTTCCCTCTCGTTATTTCCTGTGGAACGGTTACATCGGTATCGACCTTTCCATCGTATTTCACAGCAATAGTCGGTTTCCACATTTATGCTGCCAACATCCAACTCTACCTCATCACCACCTCTCTCGAACCTGGCACTCTCTTGAAATGATCAGGCTGCTTGTCTGACATCCAGTACTGGCTGAGCTAAAATGTCTTCCAATTAAATATTGGGACAACTGGAGCCATTGTCTTTGGACCTCACCACAAACTCCATTCCTTAGACACTGACTCCAGCTGCCTGAGTCTGATCCAGGCTGTGTGCAACCTTGGTGTCACATTTGACCCAGAGATGAACCTGCGGCCACATATCTGTCATCATTAAGACTGCTTATTCCCAATCCGTAACATTCCCTGGGTGCATCCCTATCTCGGTTCATCTACCTGCTGAAACCCTCATCCATGCTTTTGTTACTTCCAGACTCGACTATTCTAATGTACTCCTGTTGGCTTCCCACATTCTACCCTCCATAGACTCTGCTGTCCCATTCATCCATCACCCCCTGTGCTCACTGATCTACATTAGCTCCTGGTTAAGCAATGCCTCAATTTTATAATTCTCATCCTTCTTTTCAGATCCCTCAATGGCCTCACCCCTCCCTATCTCTGGGATTTTCAAGTGTGAGTTGTCTGTTGGTTGCCAACTCATGTTGGGTATATTCCTGGAGGTTTAATCACATGACCATCTGGTGCACCACCACCCACCCCCCACCCCCCACCCCCCCCACCCCCCATATCCCAACAATCTTTTAACCCAACTCCAATATTCCTCCGACCGATCAATTGTAAGTTCTCAGTCTATTCAAAGAAAGAAGGTGGGAGAGTGGGAGGAGCGGTGTGAGAATGTCATCAGCCTGATCATCCAGCACCCAACCATACCGAGCTTTCCAGTCAGGTTCTAACAAACTGAGTGCAGAGCCCCGACTGATTTTGGTGTCTGGTTCAGGCAATTGTAACGCTTTATGTTCTGCCCCTGCAGGAATTGGGCTCAGCACGGAGCATGGATTGTACCACCGATTGATTTGACTGCCTTAGGGTTAGGACTACACCTTTCCCCACCAGGAATTCAGGATTCGGAATTCTGACCTGAGTGTTTCGATCCATTTTGATCATTATTTTGGTGATTCCCGGTGTACTTGGTTCATGAAACTTTAAGGTGTTGGCTTTATATAAACTGTCAATATAAATGGAAATGGCTGTGCCAATGAGGAAACCGCTTTATCGGAGGGGTTTCTCTGCTTGCTGATTTAGTCCAGGCTGTTTTGCAGCACCACAAAGGCTCCCATTCTGGGTTTTTAATGTTGCTTTTCGATGTTGTAACTACTTCCAGGATCGGCTACAACCGTGGGCAATGGCTCAGCTATATGGCAGACCGGGGTGATTACATGTGATGCCACCTTGCCTTGATATCAGCCAAGCCATACAAATCACACCAACATAGAGACGCAGCTGGTTAAGTTAGCTGTTCAGTTTGTCTGGCGATGTTTACCCATAATCACTTGGTTTATTAAGTAAAACATACAATAGTACAAAAAACAACTAGAAAACCAGCAATTACACTACAACATTAATGCTTGATACCATATCCAACAACCGGGCATCTGGCATATCAGTGTGAGTGTTTACCCACCCGCTGGGCATTAGCTTCTATTGGTCATTTCAAGGGAAAGTCTCTTTGGTCCCTGCAAACCAAATCCAAAGGTTACCACTCATGAGGCCACATCAGAACAGCCACCATGGATTCGGAAGGGACGCCAATTTTCATCCTGGATATTGCCTTTTGCAGAATGCTGGGCTCTTGAGAGATATTAGCTTGTCCTCTCTTTCCACTTGACCGGTGGAATGGGTTGAGGACACTTGTCCCTTGACAGTCCTGCAGCTCCACGTATCTCCATGTGCCTCCACCCTGAGTTCAAGGCCGTTAACTGCGGCCAAATAGAGTTGAGTTTTGAGTGGTTGACTGCCTCAGGCTTAGAGTGGATGCTCTCGGCCAATCACTTTGGCCAACACTGCACAATTACCAGCATGCACTGCTGTTCCCGGCGGGACTGGGAATGGGGTTGCGGGGGGTGAGGGGGAGGAGCAGGGGTTGGGGTTTTGCCGGTGGGGGGGGGGGGGGGGGGGGGGGGGGGGGGGGGGGGGGGGGGGGGTGGGGGCACAACACACGGTGGTGTAGGACATCCAAGATTGTCACAGCTACAGTAACCTACGAATTCAACGCCAGGCGATATCGGAATAGTGGAGGCTTTGCAACCCCTCCGCTGAGCCTGGGTGCCACATGTAGTCAGACTGACGGAGGTATTGTAACCTTTAGCTCCCATGCCTGCGACGTGTTTCGAGGGGAATCGCCAGGCATCAAGAGAGACTCGTAGTTACGCATAATAAGTGAGCTAATTCCTCTACTGGAAAACCGGAGGAATGCCACATGAACAAAGTAATTGTGTTCCTGCTGATATCTGTAACAGGAATCTCCAGGCTATACTGACACAGTGAGCAGGAACAGCTGTACTGTTTGTGTGATGTCAGCAATGTGGGTTGAGGCAGATTGTGCCCAGACTATTCACTTATAAAAATAGAGTTTGGGCCTGAAAATCGACCTAAATTGCATCAAACAGGTATGCTGATGGAGTGCTCTTGTTACTCAGCTGGTAATACAGAGGCCTGGGTTAATGATCTGTGGACATGAGTTCAAATCCCACTACAGCAGTTGGAGAATTTAAATTTAGTGAATTAAATACATCTGGAACATTTAAAAAAAAAACTAGTAACTGTAATGGTGACCATAAAGCTACCAGATTGTTGTAAAAAAATCCATCTGATCCACTAATGTCGTTTAGGGAAGGAAATCTGCCAGTTTGGTGTCTGTGACTCCAGCAATGTGGTTCGCTCTTGGCTGCTCTCTGAGTGGCTTACCAAATGACTCGATTATACCAAACTGCTCTGCGGACACCAGCACCACCTCCTCAATGACAGTGATAGTGATGCTCACATCCTGTGAATAAATAATCTCTCGTTCTCCTGCTCCTCCATATTCTATTTAATTGGAACAAGCTGTCAACTCAGACACAACCCTTTGTCATGTTTTAAAGACCCTCAGAAATGGAAGAATTAACGAACACGCCTGTGATGGATTTTCATTTTGGAAATGAGTATTTTTCAAAGCCGTGAACGATTGCAGATTAATTACCAGCTCCACCCCCATAGTTTCAAGGGCTGATATAATTGTTCACGTTGCTCAAAACCAACATTTAAATCAGAGTTAGACACATCGCAGTCCCAGGAGTGTGGCGCTGATGAATCAGGGTAAGGGACATGGGGCAGAATGTTACACCTCGAGGGCGGACGTGTGCCCGAGCCGATCGGGGCGTAAAATAGCGCAAAAAGATGTCAGCGAGCATCCCGTCATCATCCTGCACATGCGCAATCTTCAGGTCAGTGGGTGTTGGAGCCGCGCCCGCCATCAATTAAGAGGTCACTTAAGGCCATTAAAAAGCCCAATTGAACCCGAGTTCACGTTGCCCGTGCAATTTCACACTCGTCGCACGGGCAAAACGGGCAGGCGGGCGGCCTACATTTTGCAAATCCTCATCAAAGGGCGGGGTAAACAGGGTCAGCAGCATTGCCAGTGTGAGTAGTGAGGAGGTTAGGGGATAGTTTGCTGCTGGGTGCTTATTGGAACTCGGCAGCTTCATCTCTGCTCTGAGCTTCAGTCTTAGCATTTCCAGGCTTCATTTCAGGATTCATTGGTGTCTCCAAGGCCCCCGGGGGATTCAGACCATGTGAACCCTTCCAGGTATCAGTCAGCCTTCCATTACCCTGGTAATGGGGATTGTGGTCTCCGCTGGTGACACCTCCTCTGAGGGGGAAGAAAGGGGCAGAAGGTGGAGGAAGCCAGGTGTCCCCATGCAGCTTCCTGCGGAGGGACCTTTGGGAGGTCAGGCGCAGGCATAAGGGGCACAGGGTCAGCAGGAAGTCCAAGGTGGAAGGGGCCGCAGAAGATGCACTTCCGCACACAAGGGTTGGGAGGAGTTTGGAACTCTCTTCCACAAACAGCAGTTGATGTGAGGTTAACTGGTAGTTTTAAAACCGAGATGGATAAATTGCTGTTATCCAAAGCTATTAAGGGATATGGAAGAAAGGAAGGTACACGGAGTTAGCCATAATCTCTTTGAATGGTGGAACAGGCTTGCGCAGCTGAGTGGCCTCCTCCTGTTCCTATGTTCCTATGCGCTGACCTGTGACCTTTGGCGATGACCTGGTGAAAGGTCATGAGGTTGGGCGGGAGTCACAGTGGCAGAAATAAGTATAAAAATTGAAAGGGTACCGGTGAGCCTAGGCCTCCACATTGTGCCGCAACCACCAGTTAGCTTGGTTGATTTCACTTGGCATATCGATTGCTGATTCTGTGCCAGGCAAAATCTCAGGCCGCAACACTGGTGTACCCGGCTGCACAAGTCCCTGGTCTTGGCCCCAGATCTTGGTGCAACATCGTCACTCTACAAGAGCCAGATGTACCTCCCATTAGTGTTGGCTGATTGTGAAGCTTAAATGAGTCAGAAAAAAAAATGCTGTGGCACTCAGTAACCAAGTTCAAATATAGTTACAGCTTCGAGTTAAACTCCTGCTCCTTTTGGAATCTTTAATGAAATTACCATTAGGTTAAAACTAGTTGTAGGTATTGCCTTTATCATCATACCCCACAATTAGAACACTCATTTTTTGTATATAAGATCTAAAACCCATTAGGAGCTTTTTAATAGACTGACTTCTATAATTAACTTGCACATCTGTGTGCAAAAATGTGCCTTAAATCTATCAGTGAACTCTTTAATGGGGTGCTTATTACAACTAGCCTCTACATCCCTGTGCACCAGTGTGTCTGAAATTCATTAGTTTCATTAGTGATATGGCTGTGGCGTCAATGCTAACAACGTGCCTGCCCTATCTGTGAACTGGATGTGTGTTCCTGTGAAATCTATTAGGGAAATCTTTAAGAACTTGTACTCACAGTTAGTTTGTCAATCTAAGAACGAGATATCCGTGTGCCTGAAAGTCATTAGTAAGGCCTTTGCAAATTCACTATGACAATGAGCTTCTCTATCTGAGAATGCTTGTGTGTGTCTGAAATGCAAACTGATAGTAGCTGTAGTAATTTGGCAAAATGAATGCGACTGGTGAATTTTGACTACTTGAACCAAAAAGCAGTTGAAATGATGGAGGACTCAGAGTGCAGGAAAAGTCAAAATATACCCTCAGTACTTTCAGAACATTGTTCCAACACAATGATCTCCCAGGCAGTGGAGGCACTCAGATCAAAGTCTCCCTGTACATGGATGATGTTGCCGTCTTCTGCTCAGATCCCCTGTCAGTGCGCAGACTGATCCACATCTGCCACCAGTTCGAACTGGCCTCGGGAGCCAAGGTGAATCATGGGAAGAGCGAGGCCATGTTCTTTGGGAACTGGGCTGACCGATCCTTTGTCCCCTTCACTGTCAGGGCTGACGGCCTGAAGGTGCTGGGGATATGGTTCGGAGGGATCGGGGCATGCGTTAGAAACTGGAAGGAGCGAGTGTCTATGGTGAAAAGGAAACTGGGCATGTGGGAACGACGCTCCCTCTCCATTGCGGGTAAGAACCTGGTCATCAGGTGTGAGGCACTCTCACTGTTGCTGTACGTGGCGCAGGTCTGGCCCATTCCACACTCCTGCGTGGTGGCGATCACCCGAGCCATCTTCTGTTTTATCTGGAGGTCGAAAATGGATTGTGTCCGCAGGGACGCGATGTACAAGCCTCTAGATAAAGGGGGAAAAAACGTGCCCAACATCGCCCTCATACTGATGGCCACCTTTGTGTGTGGCTGCATCAAGTGGTGCGTAGACCCTCGGTACACAAACAGCAAGTGTCACTAAATGCTGAGGTTCTACCTGTCCCCGGTGTTGTGAAGGATGGGTCTGGCCACACTGCCGCGGAACGCTCCAAGTAGTTGGACCATGCCGTACCACCTGTCCCTCGTGGAAAAATTTATGCAGAGAAACACCTTTGACCACAAGTCCATCAGGTAGTGGTTGGCACGTAACGTCTTAGAGGCCCTGAGGGAAAGGGAGAGGGTGGATCCTGTGGGATGGTTCCCCGAGCAGACTGTCAAAGTCATTTGGCAGAATGCCTCATCGCCAGAACTTTCCAACAAGCACCAAGATGTAGCTTGGCTGGTGGTGAGAAAGGCCCTCCCTGTCAGATCCTTCCTACACGCCAGGAGTCTCATCTCCTCGGCACGCTGCCCTCGAGGTGGATGTGGTGGGGACAAGACCATTGTTCACTTCGTTGTGGATTGTGCCTTTGCAAAGAAGGTCTGGAGAGAGATGCAGTGGTTTCTGTCGAGGTTCATCCCGAGCAGTTCTGTGGCAAAGGACTCTGTGCTCTACGGGCTGTTCCCAGGGACACACACCAAGACAAACATCAACTGCAGCTGGAGGATCATCAACTCGGTGTAAGACGCTCTTTGGTCTGCCCGAAACTTGTTGGTCTTCCAGGGCAAAGAGTTGTCCCCGACCGAGTGTTGCAGACTGGCACACTCCAAGGTCCAGGACTACGTGCTGAGGGATGCACTAAAGCTTGGGGCAGCCGCCACAAAGGTGCAATGGGGAAGGGTCACTGTCTAAGACCTTTCTGCCATAGGGCACCGAGGGACTGGGAACTGTATAGACCCCTCGGGCTGTACAGCTCAAAATGAATGTCTGCAAATGATTGTAATATTTATTGATTGTATTGATGCACCTCGTGATACATGTGTAAAAGTTGAACCTGATTGTACTTTTGTGATGATGATTTTGAAATGGTTTGGAATGTTCTTCCAGATATTTTATGAATAAAGTATATTTTTCCAAAAAAAAATGATCTCACTGTGACACCTGCTGGGACTCAGGATGACACCTGCTGGGACTCCACTGACCTGCTCCACAAGACTGCTTGTGCACAGGAGCCTTGCTTAGTTGCCTGTCAATGGTGACAGTATATAGGCCACAACAGGGCCTTTCAGACCTCACTCATCAAGAATAGGAATGGATAAGGACAACTGTGTCCCATATTACGAGCAGTCCTGGGTGCCAGATTTCCAGAAATTAGCTACTGATTTGGCAATCATGTCAAAGCCCCCACAAATTTGACTTAAAGAACAGAGCTACACCTTTCAGTCATCTCTGGAAAAGTAATGTTCTTTATTATTTGTTCCTTATAATTTAAAAAAAAACGTAATTGTTAAGAACATAAGATACAGAAGCTGGAGAAGACCATCAGGCCCGTCAAGCCTGCTTTGTCATTCAGTATGATCACGGCTGGTCTTGGGCTTCAACTCCATCTTCCCGCCCGCTCCCCATATCCCTTAATTGCCGGAGAGACCAACAATCTGTCTACCCCAGCCTTAAATATATTCAACAATAGAGCATCCACAACCCTCTGGGGTAGAGAATTCCAAAGATTCACAACCCTGTGAGTGAAGAAATTTCTCCTCATCTCAGCCCTAAATGATCGGCCCCTCCTCCTGAGACAGTGCCCCCTTGTTCTAGATTCCCCAGCCAGGGAGAAACATCTTGCCAGTTTTCGACTCGAGCGCTTTGGGCCAGGTCGGGCGAGGTTAAGAGTCGTTTGGACCTCTTGGAGCGTGGGAAAAGACAGGAGCATGAAGCTGATAACTAGTCAGGGTGACCCCCGTGCCAATGCAGCAACTAGCCAAACAAGCCGGTAAGTTATTCTACTTGTATAAAAGTAATTAAAATTCATGCATAGCAGCTTATAAAAAATGACCGGTTTTCAGATCGTCAGATTTGGGACACTGTACAGCATGCAACACAGGAACAATTTTCTAATGGTGCAGAGCCTCGTCTGGAGGTCAGGAAGTGGGAGGAAGGTGGTCAAGGGGTCTGGGACGGAATGAGGTTGAGAAAGCATACAAGTCTGGGAACACTGGAAACTGCGAGATCCATGATTCCAGTAACTTGTTCCAAAGAGCTAGACCACTGTCCGAGATCTCTGTTCTCCTCCAATTCTGGCCTCTTGAGCATCCCCGATTTTAATCACCCGCTATTGATGGCCACGTCTTCAGCTGCCTGGGCCCTAAGCTCTACAATTCCTTCGCTAAGCCTCTCCCCCTCTCTATCTCTCTCTCCTCCTTTAAGACGCTCCTTAAAACCTACCTCTTTGACTAAGCTTTTAGTCACCTGTCCTAATATCTCCTGTTCCTGTAAAGCATCTTTGTACGCATTACTATGTTAAATACAATTTATTGTTTTGGATCTCACTCTCAGATCTCATTTCATTGCTAATGTTTTGGTTTAGAATCCTTTTTATCTTCCATTTTTATAATGTCCTGTTAAAATTATGAATTCATCTTCATTTAACTGAAGTATCGATATAATTTCACCATTCCATTTTTATAACACAGTCCCTTTCCATTGCTTCCAACTGGACTTGTCAAGTTATTTCTAGTTAGTCAACAACACCAACTTGTATTCATATAGTGTCTTTAACATAAAACATCCAAGAGGCTTTACAAAAGCCTTATTCAATACTTGTAATGGCTCTGACTCAAGTCCTAATTGAAAGTAAAAAGAAACCTGAATTTTTATAGCGCCTTTCAAAATCTCAGGATATCCCGAAGTGCTTTACAACCAACGTGGCACTTTTGAAGTGTAGTCACTATTGTACTGTAGGAAGCACAGAAGTCAATTCATGCACAGCAAGATCCCACAAACAGCAATGTGAAAATGATGAGGCGAGAGGGCCGAAGGGGCCTTGACTTAACATCCCACCTGGAAGTTGGCACCTCTGGCAGTGCAGCACTCCCTCGATACTGGGAGTGTTCAGCCTTGATTTTGTGCCCAAGTCTCTGGAGTGGGACTTGAATCCACAACCTTCTGACTCAGAAAGAAGGGTGTTACCCATTGAGACATGACAGTCACTAAAAAAGAAGAGCCAGCACAGGCATGATGGGCAGAATGGCCTCTTTCGGTGCTGTGTAAATCTATGGTTGATTCTGTGATTCTGTGCCTCTACCGTTCAATGATAAATTTTACAACAAATTAGCCGGTATCTGACAGAGAAAAGGAGAAGAAAGAATTTGCATTTAATCTTGTGCCAATAATGGAATTGAAATATCCCAAAACATTGAAATATCCTAAAACATTGAAATATCCCAAACCCTTCACAGCCAATGAGCCAAGGGGTGAATAATTTAACTGAAATCTTCACACTGACATGACAACCTCTTTCTCATTGCAATCCTCACTATCAACTATCAACATTCCCGCTATCAACATCCCGGGAGTTACCATTGACCAGAAACTGAACTGGACTAGTCATATAAATACTGCGGCTACAAGAGCAGATCAGAGGCTAGGAATCCTGCGGTGAGTAACTCACCTCCTGACTCCCCAAATCCTGTCCACCATCTACAAGGCACAAGTCAGGAGTGTGATGGAATACTCGCCACGTGCCTGGATGAATGCAGCTCCAACAACACTCATAAGCTCAACACCATCCAAGACAAAGAAGCCCCGCTTGATCAACATCCCACCCACCACCGACGCATAGCAGCAGCAGAGTGAACCATCTACAAGAAGCACTGCAGCAGCTCACCAAGGCCCCTTCGACAGCAACTTCCAAACCACAACCTCTAAAACCTAAAAGGACAAGGGCAGCAGACACATGGGGAATATCACCAACTGCAAGTTTCCCTCCAAGACATGCACTACCCTGACTTGGAAATATAATCGGCCGTTCCTTCACTGTCGCTGGGTCAAAATCCTGGAACTCCCTCCCTAACAGCACGGTGGGTGCACCTACACCACATGGACTGCAGCAGCTCAAGAAGGCAGCTCACCCACCACCTTCTCAAGGGGCAATTAGGGATGGGCAAAAAACGCTGGTCTAACCAGCGAAACCCACATCTTGTAAATAAATAGAAAAGGGCAATTCCACACACGGGTGATAACAAATTAGGCAGTAAGCCATTCTTCATAGATTTAATCACGCTTTGTGTACCAATCTCGTGGAACATCTGCTATTCTCAAGTGAAAGTAATTATCGGACTCCCTAAGTGACTTAATAAATGACTGGCATGTGTCAAAGTGTTTTCTTGATGGTGAACTTTAGACTTGGTGGCACCTCATTTAACCAGGCCTGAGTCAGCCTGAGGCATCAAAAATTTTGTCCTGGACATTTAATACCCTCCGCTTCCCATAGCCTCTGGCCTTCTCAGTGTATAATAGCTGATGGTTTTGCTACTAACCCATGCATTTACTGTGATGACAATTGAAAAGTTGGACAGAACTTACTAAAATAAACATGGGCATTAAGTTCACCTTTTCAGCAGCTAATACTTTGTTACTCAGCTGACAGCTCTCAAATTTCAGTTTTTAAAATTAATTACTAACAGATGCTCACATCAGAAAGGAACTTTCAAGAAAAATATACAAGAGGAGGATTTCTGTAGTCTATAAGTTGACATTTTTATATTAACTGGATCAATTGTTATGGAACTTGAGCCTGCAGTTATTAGAAATACAATAAGGTTCCAAATCAAAGGCAAATGAATAATTTTTGAAGCAAAATGCTTCAGAAAGTGGGTGAAGAACAGCGTCATTAAAAAGTTGTGAGGGGGAGATGCAAGTTAAAACAGGGCAGCCCGTCTCTTTAACAAAAGGCTCTTAGAAATGTGTTTTCAAAAATTACATTCTACCCCATCAGGAGATCAGGTTTCAATTTCATATCTGGTTCCAATCGTCTAATGTTCTGAAGGGAAGAGAGTGGAACGGTTCTGAGTTTCCCACATTGATTTGCAATGGTTTCTCTGCACAGGACAGAAGCGTTTTACACTCCACCCGGCAGTATTCAATTTGGAAGACACTGTCAAAATACACCATTCAGCAAATCAGTCAGTTCCTTATAGGGGCTCCTATATTTTTCTAGAACATAAGCCATACGAATCTATTGTTATGCTGCCGAAACCCTCATTCAAGCCTTTGATTCCTCTAGACTCAACTATTCCAAAGCTCTCCTGGTCAGCCTCCCCTCTTCCACCCTAGATAAACTTCAGCGCATCCAAAACCCTGTTCTCCCAACTTAGACCAAATCCCATTGGTCCTTCACTCCTGTGTGTGTGCT
>NC_054472.1:8372536-8515036 GCF_017639515.1 Carcharodon carcharias | reverse complement strand
TAGTTGTCCTGGCTCAGTTCACCTGTTGTACTGAGCAATGTGCAATGAATCCTCTTTCACTAACTTCATCTCAGCTGTTGGTCCTTGATGCAGGTTAATTAACAGGCACAAATTGATCTAATATGCCAATTTTAAGGTCCAGTTACCAACAGGAAATTTCAGACCTTGAAAGCATCTTAACTTCAAAAGATGTCAAATTGTAATCCTTTGTCTAAGAGCCTAATCTACATGACCTGTTGGCAACCCACACTTATGACTTCACCATGTCCCCCACCCACCCCTTGTCCCCCACATCTCCCTTATTAATGCTATAGCAGGTATTTATTCCATTAGTTTGTCTTGTTTCTGGACCCATTTGAAATCCCAGCTCTGAGTGCTTACGCAACAGGAGGCCTCAGCACCTGAAATCTTCTTCATGCCTCATCCACGTAGTCCAGGTCTGATTTTGGATGGAATTATGGAGCAGTCTTCTCCCCATTGTCTGTACATCAAGCATGGTATCAGCTGGAAGAATATTACATCTGTGGATGATGTAACTTTCCATATTAGTGCTTCTTTCCTTTCACCTCCTCCCTTCTCACGATCCAAGGGTATAAACACTCCTTCCATGCGAAACAGCAATTTACGTGTACTTTTTTCAATTTAGTCGACTGAATTTACTGCTCATGATATGGTCTCCTTTATACTGGGAAAGACCAAATGCAGACTTGGGGGGGGGGGTGACCACTTTGCGGAACACGGTCCTTCAGTCTGCAGGTGTGACTCCGAGCTTCCAGCCTCTTGTCATTTCAGTTCTCCACCCTGCTCCCACTCTGACCTTCCTGTCCTTGGTCTGCGGCAGTATTCCAATGGAGCTCAATGCAAGCTCGAGGAACAGCACCTCATCTTTCAACTCGGCACTCAACTGCCCTCTGGACTCAGCATTGAGTTCAATAATGTTAGATCATATCCTCTGCCTCCAATTTATTTCGGGTTGTTTTTCGCAGGTTCATTTTTTTCTCGTTTCTTTCTTTATTCCTTTACTTTGCATTCGGTTGGCTGCTATCCAGCCATTCACACCTCATCTAGATGCAGCTTTTGTTTCTCTACTTTGCCCATTACCACTGCCTTTCGCATTTGTACCGTGAAATATTTTGTCATTCAATCTCTCTTGTCCTCCACCCTATCACAGACCTTCCCTTTTGTTCTTTTGTTCTTCCTCCCTCTCGCCATAGGCTCAAAACCTATTACATTTCTATCTTCCCTCTGTTCTGATGAAAGGTTATTGACCTGAAACATTAACTCTGTTTCTCTCTCTCCACAGATGCTGTCGGACCTGCTGCGTATTTCCAGCATTTTCTGTTTGTATGACATCTGGAAAGCTGGGTGAACACGAAGAATAAATTCTGGAGCAAACAACTGTAGAGGTTCCATCCTGGTTAACAACACCAAACTTTCATTTATATAGCACCTTTAATCTAGAGGAACATCCCAAGGCTCTTCACAGGAGCATTAGCAAACAAACTTCAAGCCTGGGCCACATGAGGTGACCTAAAGTGTGGTCACAGGTTTTAAGGAGCATCTTTAAAAAAAGAGAGCGTGGTAGAGAGGTGGGGAGGTTTAGGGAGGGAATTCCAGAGCTTAAGGCTCAGCTACCTGTGTTGGAGCCACAACAATTGGGGATGGACAAGAGTTGGAAGAATGCCAAGTTCTTGGGGGGGGCTTGGAGGAGATTACCATGAAGGGACGAAGCCGTGAAGGCACTCGAAAGCACAAATGAGAATTTTTACACTGAGGTATTATCAGACAAGGAGCCAACTTAGATTATTGGACATGGGGATGAGGGGTGAATGGGACTCAGTGTGAGTTAGGAAATGAGCAGTAGTTTTGACTGAGCTCATTATTATGAAGGGTGAAAGGTGGGAGATTGGCCAAGTGGGCTGTGGAATATTTTAGTCTAGAGGTAACAGTGGTGTAGCATAATGAGGTACTCTGAACGAGCCATAGGGACCTGCAAGGTCCCAGCTTGAATTTCTGATACATGCTGAGTTAGCTGAGCTCAGCCAGGATGGTTGAAGTTAGAAGTGTTGCAGTTACTGTCTGAGTCCCTAGTCTAAGGATAGATCATATGTCACGGTGTGATGAGGATAGATATAAGCCATGATTGAGGATGGGTGTCAGGCAAGTGAAGGCTGAGGCTGACAGCAAACCATCCCAAACGTTGGCAGCGTGAAACTATAACCAGCAGGAGGCTGGGAGAGCAATGTTGCGGATCAGAAATTTGCCTCCTGTCCATGGAAGTGGAGGTCCCTGGAGCCCCGAGTAACTATCGCTGGGAAGCTTTGACATTCCTCGTGGGATAGTATGGTAAGGTGGAGTTGAGTTAGAAGATCTGCCATAATCTTGCTGACTGGCAGAGCAGGCTCGAGGGGCTAAATGGCCTCCTCCATCTCCTATTTCTTCTGTTAAAATGGGTTTCTGGCTAAATTAATAGTCAGGCCCCAAATGGCATCAACAAAACGCAATGTGTGTCTCTAAGGGACGCCCCGGACTCCTCTTTTGCCTCCCCGGATGCACACAATTAACGTCCAAACAAGTGGGATTGGTTGGTGCTGGGTCAGCCCCCAAGGCCAGTCTGAACTGGCTGCTTCCCTTTTTATTCAGCAGGGTCCAGCCAAAATCACCTCGAAATCGAGTCAGGCTCAGTTCCCTGACACGATTCAATAACAGATCAAGGATACTTACCATATACGAATGATCGTAACTGAGAGGTTGTAATTATCAGGAAAGACTGAACAGGTTGGGGCTCTTTTCTCCAGAATAGGGAAGACTGAGAGGTGACCTGATAGAGTCTTTAACATTACCAATGGGCTTGTGGGGGAATTTAAAACTAGGGAGCATAAATATAAGGTAATCACCAATAAATGTAACAAGGTGATTCAGGAGAAGCTTCATTACCCAGAGCATGGTGAGAATGCACGTGGTGTTCAATAGTTCAATTATTCTGTGTTTGATTAGGTGAGTCTGGTAACTGATCTATGCTCACTGTGCTTGCTTGGTTAAGCTTGGGTGCTACTAGAAACTAAGCTAAGAGCATGGAGTAGACATTTTAAAGCATTGTATAAAACACTTAATATATATAAACTCGAATGAAGTTCCTGCACACTTAGAAACTAATATCATCTCTGCATTGCTTTGAGGCAAATCAAATATAAAAAATATACAGTATAATCATAGTTATTCAGCATATTCGGGCAGGGGTAGGGGGCATTGTGCTGTTTAATGTTAGTGTGAAGTTAAATTGCCCCAGGCACAAGACAAGGTGCTGCTCTGTCTTTGAAGGGTTGAGTGGAGAGGAGAAGCAGTCTAGGGCCCCAGTACAGCAGGGTATCACAGTAAAACCACCACAGTGGAAGGCCAAGCTGAGACCATGACCTCCAGACCGACTTTTAAGAAGAATCGAGCTGTCAGTTTCACTGAGAGTTGCTCCGACCAGTACCCGCCGTTTACAACCTTCAGGCAGCTTTGTGGGTTCCTGGCTGCTCTTTAAAAAAGTCAGAACCAACCAGACCACCGACACAATTAAAGACCAACCCCACCATTGGGGTTTGCGAAATCCGCCATCTGACTATTTGTTTCTGGCCTTCTGAAAAAAATCCTGGTTAATAGAACATTCTGGTTGATGCAGCTGCCGGATAACACAAAGCTTAATGTACAACAACATGGGTCTCGGCTACCACAGAGAGTAGTTGAGGTGATTATAGCAGGGGAAGCCAGATCAGCACATGAGGGAGAGAGGAATAGAAGGATATGCTGTTAGGGTGAGATGATATAGGGTTCGGTGTGGAGTATAACTGCCAACATAGACCAGTTGGGTTGACTGGTCTGATTCAGTGCTGAAAAAGGCTATGTAAACTCTATGGAACATACCATCTGCACATAGATAGGAAATTGGCATTTGGTCAGTGTGGAAGTCCAGCTGTGTTGGATGGAGTGCTGGAGCATGTGGATAACGAAAGCTAGAGACCATTTAGTACAGTCCCGTGTAACGGTGAGAATCCCTGATTGAGTGAATGAGGGAAACTGACCTAGATTTGGGAAGGAGCGAAAGGGCCTTCACTTCAGGTTCCTTGGCGCTTATTATGAATTTTGCAATTACTGAATGCTTTCGAGGAAATTACTGATAATGCTGAGCTCACACTCAACAACTCAATGATAAAACTAAAACCTGCTGCTCTCCTGACGGCCGTAATAAAACTTTTGTGTTTAGTTGCACTCATTAATTTGCTGATGGACTGGACTGGGTGGATGCTTCTCCTTCATTGAAAATGTAGGGCAAGCATTGTCACTCAGATTGGAACCAGACCTTTCTACAGTTTCCCTCAAGTTAAAGATTCTCTTTCTTTCTTGCCAACAACCACACACACTCCCCCCCACCTCCCCCGACCAGACTATCATCAAGTCTCTTTATCTTGGTGATTATACATCAGCCCCCGTAGTAAAGTAATTCCTGCCATTTCTTCAAATGCAACATGTACCTTTTATAAATCGATATTTCTGTAGGTGCAAGCAATCTGGAGCAACATAATACACGTTAGAGAAAAGGAAGTGTGTGTGGCTTTTCTCCTTTGACTGGAGACTTGCTACATTGATGCTACAAATAAAACTGGATCCAAAATTTGAACTCGCTTGAACATTTGCTTTTTTTTTTTGGCTGGATAGAAACTCTGTGAACATTTGGGTGTTTGTGTGTGAACGTCTTATAGAAGGAGGATGACTGGTTATTCATTAGGGGGAGAAAAAGCCACCAAGAATGGACGGTCCAACATTTCAGTGTCACCCTGCAGCTCCTTAGTCTGTAGCACAGGAGCCAAGATCTTCAGGATTCTAAACCGGAGAGTGGAAAGATTGGATTCGTGCTGCTGAATTTTATCTTTGCAAATCTTGCTCCCCGTTGAATTATAAACCACAACCCATTGATGTAATGTGTATGAAATACCTTTCAAATGTGTTAATTAAAGAACTATGAATTCCCAAAACAGCCCTCACACTGAAGGCTCCAATACTATTGTGAGGACAACGAGCATTTTCCTCTAGGAGAGCTAGTCATCGTGGTAGCAATGTTCATATTTATTTTCTTTCCTGACATTTGCCAGGCAAAAATTAGAAGTTACATCAGTCAGCACCTGTTTGTCAGGCCTGTGATGACTAGTCTGTTGTGATTGTAGCACATCCCGAGTTAGTCATTCATAACTTAAATGGGAAATTTTCTTCTGTCCACTAAAGATAATCAAGTCCCCTCAACTTTTCTTATAACAAGATACAGGCTTGGATTTGCATAGCACCTTTCACAACCTCAGAGAATCCCAAAGCGCATAGCCGTCAACGAAGTATGTTTTGAACTCTAAACGCTGTTGTAATGTAGGAAACACAGCAGCCAATCTGTGCACAGCAGGACCCCACAAACAGCAATGTGATAAAGAAACTCAGAGTTTGTTTTAAGGTGTTGGTTGGGGTGATAAATATTGGCCAGGAGAGAACACCCATGCCCTTTTCCAAAATAGTGCCAAGGGATCCTTCACATCCACCCCAGGTGGCATCTCTGTTTAAAACCTCAACCCAAAAGGCAGCACCTCACTCCCTCAGTAAAGTCCCTCCCAGAATTTTGCACTTAGGTCTCTGGGGTGGGACTTGAACCCACAGCCTTTTGACCCAGAGGCGACAGTACCATCCATTGCAAAAACAAAATTAAAAATACCTGGAAAAACTCAGCAGGTCTGACAGCATCTGCGGAGAGGAACACAGTTAACGTTTCGAGTCTGTATGACTCTTCACCAGAACTAAGGAAAAATAGAACAGATGTGATCTATTTTTCCTTAGTTCTGGTGAAGAGTCTTACGGACTTGAAACGTTAACTGTGTTCCTCTCCGCAGATGCTGTTAGACCTGCTGAGTTTTTCCAGGTATTTTTATTTTTCTTTTTGTTTTGGATTTCCAGCATCCGCAGTTTTTTGCTTTTATCTTAGTACCATCCATTAAGCTGCAGCTGAAACCTTGGGAAGTTACTTGGGGATTGGTGTGTCTCTTTATTTCAGGTGTACTTGTAAATTCATACCAGGCCATGAAAGTGAGAAAGTGACACCAGCTAATGATAATCATACTACTGCTTGTAGTATGGTCTCTAAAGTATCTACAACTTACACTAAATTGTAACTTTAAAGTATTTTATTAAGGAAGAAGGTTACCACTATAACAAACATATTGATTAAGAATGTATTGAATGAGGAAGTAAAGGAAACATTTAATTCAATCCAGTTGCTCCTTCCAATGGACCATGAGTAACTGAGCACAGTTTTGGTCTCCATATTTAAGGAAGGATATACTTGCATTGGATGCAGTGCAGCGAAGGTTCACTAGATCCCGGGATGAGTTGTTGTACAATGAGAGGCCGAGTAAATACTCTCTGGAGCTTAGAAGAATGAGAAGTCATCTCATTGAAGCGTACAACATTCTGAAGGATCTCTGACAGGGTAGACACTGAGAGGTTGTTTCCCTTGGCTGTGGAATCTAGAACAAGGAGGCACAGTCTCAGGAGAAGGGGCTGATTGTTTAGGACTGAGATGAGGAGAAATTTCTTCACTCAAAGAGCTGTGAATCTTTAGAATTCACTAGCCAGCGATGCTGGGAAAGACAGAGTTTTGGTCTCAGGAATTGGTGGGGATTGGGCAGGAAAGTGGAGCTGAGGCAGACGATCAGCCACGATTGTATTGAATGGGGGAGCAGGCTCGACAGGCCAACTGGTCTACTCCAGCTCCTTTTCTTATTCTCCTAATCTGTTCAGTGATGGGGTCCTTCGACACATTTAAACTCCTACGAATATACTTTTGAATAAGAGAATGTCCCGTCCAATTGTCCCTCTCTCTCTGAGGTCTGCATGGATTTGTTAGTCTCTGCAAGTACACTGGTGCTGTCATCCTCCAGGATTGCCTTGTAGAGATTAATCTCCTAACATTATTCTGAGCAAAAGCCCAGGCTAAAACTCATAGGGGCATTAAACAAAAAAATTGTGCACGCATTGAACATGTTCGCTTAACAAATATTGGAGTTGGAAAGAAGGCCGTGGGTGGGACAAGAGGCAAAATGATGAGATCGCGAGGAGTCCATCCAGCCAGAGTTGGTAGCCGGAGCATAAAAATCTGTCCTTGGAACTGAAACTACTCTTTGCTTTAACAATCGGTTAATACACATTTACCTCCAGTTTGCTGAGCTTCACATACATCGGGCCCAATCTCTCGGTTTGCTGTCATCTCTCCGCGAAATTTATGCCTGTAAACTGGAGAATGATTTGCCACAACTACAGGTGGGGCCCTTATGAATATATGTAAATAGGAATCAGATGGCACAGCTAAAACCTTGGGATTATTATCATGTCAATCAGAGCCCCCGCCCCTGTTTCCTCAGCGCACCCACAAGGAGGTGTAGCGGTAATGTCAGCCAGTAGCCCTTAGGCCCAGGCTAAAGCCTGGGGACATGGGGCTGAATTTTGTCCTCGTTGGGCAGCGAGGCGGGCGGGTGGGCGCAGGAGCGGCCGGGAAGCTGACCCGCGGGCCCGCGATCAGGCCCTGACCGTGATTTGGTGCTGGCTGGCCAATTAACGGCCAGCCAGCCTGAAGGGCGTGCTGCAGCGCTCAGAGCTGCTGGGGTGGAGGCGGGAGCAGCGCTGAAGTCCGTGTATGTGGTGGGCCGGTGTGGTGCGCATGGTAAAAGCTCCCGGAGGCACGGAGCTAGCTCGGGGTGGGGGGGGGGCTGCAGGTTTCCAGCCGCTCAAAATAAAGAAACGATAAACAGTGAAAATACGTTCCCTCATGTGACTCTGTCGCACGAGCAGGGGACATGTTAAATCGGGAGCGTAAAAGGTTTTTTTTTAAATTGCCGGTTCGAAACCTCATCCCGCCCGTGGATGAGGTTTCGCCAAAAATGCAAAGGCCGCTTGGCCTATTCGCCCGCCCGGCAACTGAACAGTTGGACGGGCAGCGAAAAATTTCAATCGATTAGCTCATTAAGGGGCTTAATAGGCCGCTTAACCATCGGCGGGTGCGCTGCTGACTCCCGCACTCGCCCGCCGACCGAAATACTGTGCGAGTGCGCAGTGACATTGGGACGCTCGCCCGACCTCATCGCGCGTCATTTTCCGCTCGCTCAGGCCAGGTGCCCCCCCCCCACACCCCCCCCCCCCCCAACTCACCACCTCCCCAACCCACGACAAGCGAAGTGTTCTGCCCACAGATTCGAATCCCGCCAAGGAAGCCAGTGGATTAATAAATGCGGGATACAAAGCTAGTCTCAGTCATGGTGACCATGAAACTATCATCGATTCTTTTTAAAACCCATCTGGTTCACTAAGATAAAAGCAAAAAAGCTGCGGATGCCGGAAATCCAAAACAAAAATAAAAATGCCTGGAAAAACTCAGCAGGCCTGGAGAGGGAGACAGTTAACATTTCGAGTCCGTATGACTCTTCAACAGAACTGTCGAAGAGTCATACGGACTCGAAACGTTAACTGTGGCCCTCTCTGCAGATGCTGCCAGACCTGCTGAGTTTTTCCCGGTATTTTTATTTCCCCATCTGGTTCGCCAATGCCCTTGAGGGAAGGAAACCTGCCATCCTTACCCGGTCTGGCCTACATGTGACTCCAGACCCACAGCCATGTGGTTGACTCTAAACTGCCCCCTGATATGACCCTAGCAAGCCACTCAGGTCGATTAGAGATGGGCAACAAATCCCGGCCTTGCCAACCATGCCCACATCCCATGAGAGAATAAGCAAAGGTAAAGGGGCAGCCGGCAGAGGGAGTGGTCCAGTTTAGCTCACGGAAAGGGTCATTACTGATTGCAAAGAGAAGCTGCCCCCCAATTTTCCTTGAAACGTTTTGGGACTGTGGAGGTTAAACTTCAAGGCAGCTGAGGTTTGTAAAGAGGTGCCCCGGTGCTGAAATAACCTTTCCAGCCTCCCTAGCTGTAAGGTCCTGCTGCGGACCCACAGTCATGCGTCTGTTAATCTGTTTTCGACGTGTCTGAGGTCTCTTTTCTGCTCATTATTGTGGTGCCTTCAGAAATCCCATTTGTGAGAATTTCTTCTGTTTCGGTATTTCCAGCAAGTTATAAACTTCTTCGTTTAGGATAATTCTGCAGTTTGACCAGACATAACAAGCAGGGGGAAATATGCATGTGTTTACTATGCTGTCTGAGGAGTACATTTCCCCTACATTAGAATAACACTGACCCAATCAACATGCAAAAGGGAGGAGTCTGGAATAAACTTCCTGAGAGGGTGGTGGAGGCAGGTTCGATCGAGGTATTCAAAGGGGAATTGGATTGTTACCCGAAACGAGAGAATGTGCCAGGTTATGGGGACAAGGCAGGGGAGTCAGACTAGGTGGAATGTTCTTTCAGGGAGCCAGTGCAGATTCAATGGGCCAAATGGCCTCCTTCTGCACTGTAAAAGCTCTGTGAAAAAAATGAAAGGCTTGCATTTATATAGCGCCTTTCACAACCACTGGGCCTCTCAAAGTGCTTTGCAACCAATGAATTACTTTTTGAAGTGTAGTCACTGGTGTAATTTAGGAAAAGTAGCCAATTTGAGCACAGCAAGCTCCCACAAACAGCAAATGTGAGAATGACTAGATAATCTGTTTTTTGCAATGTTGATTAATGGATAAATATTGGCCAGGGCACCGGGGTGAACTCCCCGGCTCTTCTTCAGAATAGTGTCATGGGATCTTTCACATTCAAATGGGCGGGCAGATAGGGGCTCGGTTTAGCACCTCATCTGAGAGATGGCACCTCCGATTGTACAGTACTCCCTTAGTGCAGCACTGGAAAACCAGCTTCGATTTTTGTGCTCAAAGCCCTGGATTGGGATTTGAATACTGAACTTGTATGAACAAACTTATATTTATATGGTTAAAAATAAAATACTACGGATGCTGGAAATCTGAATCAAGAACAGAAAATGCTGGAAAAACTCAGCAGGTCTGGCAGCATGTGTGGAGAGAGAAACAGAGTTAACGTTTCGAGTCCGTATGACTCTTCTTCAGAGTCAGGAGGTGAGTTACTCGCCACAGGATTCCTAGCCTCTGCTCTGAAGAAGGATCATATAGACTCGAAACGTTAACTCTGTTTCTCTTTCCACAGATGCTGTCAGACCTGCTGAGTTTTTCCAGCATTTTCTGCTTTTGTTTTATATTTATATTGTCCCTTCAATGTAATAAACAGCCTAAAGTGCTTCACAGGAGCATCATAAAACAAAACTGAGCCACACTGGGCAATATTCGGGCAGATTGCCAAAAGTTTGGTGACTCCTTTAAGGACTGTTTTAAAAGAGGAGTTTTTTTTAATTCTTTCACTGGATGAGGACTTTGCTGGCTGGGTCAGCATTTATTGACCATTCCTAATTGCCCTTGAGTAGGTGGTGGTGAGCTACCTTCTTGAACTGCTGCAGTCCATGTGGTGTAGGTACACCCACAGTGCTGTTAGGGAGGGAGTTCCAGGATTTTGACCCAGCGACAGTGAAGGGACAGCGATATATTTCCAAGTCAGGATGGTGAGTGACTTGGAGGGGAACTTCTAGTCAGTGGTGTTCCCATTTATCTGCTGCCCTTGTCCTTCTAGATGCTAGCAGTTGTGGGTTTGGAAGTTGCTGTCTAAGGAGCCTTGGTGAGTTCCTGCAGTGCATCTTGTAGTTAATACACACTGCTGCTACTGTGCGTCGGTGGTGGAGGGAGTGAATGTTTGTGGATGGGGTGCCAATCAAGTTAGCTGCTTTGTCCTAGATGATGTCGAGCTTCTTGAGTGTTGTTGGAGCTGCACTCATCCAGGCAAGCACATTCCTGACTTGTGCCTTGTAGATGGTGGACAGGCTTTGGGGAGTCAGGAGGTGAGTTACTCATTGCACGTTTCCTAGCCTCTGACCTGCTCTTGTAGCCACAGTATTTATATGGTTAGTCCAGTTGAGTTTCTGGTCAATGGTAATGCCCAGGATGTTGATAGTGGGGGATTCAGTGATGGTAATGCCATTGAATGTCATGGGGCTAGATGCTCTCTTGTTGGAGATGGTCATTGCCTGGCACTTGTGTGATATGAGTGTTACTTGCCACTTGTCAGCCCAAGCCTGGATATTGTCCAGGTCTTGCTGCATTTGGATATGGACTGCTTCAGTATCTGAGGAGTCGCGAATGGTGCTGAACATTGTGCAATCATCAGTGAACATCCCCACTTTTGACCTTATGATGGAAGGAAGGTCATTGATGAAGCAATTGAAGATGGTTGGGCCGAGGACACTACCCTGAGGAACTCCTGCAGTGATGTCCTGGAGCTGAGATGACTGACCTCCAACAACCATAACCAGCTTCCTTTGTGCTAAGTCTGAATCCAACCAGCGGAGGGTTTTCCCCCTGATTCCCATTAACTCCAGTGTTGCTCGGGCTCCTTGATGCCACACTCAGTCAAAAGCTGCCTTGATGTCGAGGGCAGTCACTCTCACCTCACCTCAGGAGTTCGGCTCTTTTGTCCATGTTTGAACCAAGGCTGTAATGAGGTCAGGAGCTGAGTGGCTCTGGCAGAGCCCAAACTGGGTGTCAGTGAGCAAGTTATTGCTAAGCAAGTGCCACTTGATAGTACTGTTGATGACCCCTTCCATCACTTTACTGATGATTGAGAGTAGACTGACGGGGTGGTAATTGGCCGGGTTGGATTTTTCCTACTTTTTGTATAGAAGACAAATTTTCCAAAGTTTCAGATAGATGCTGGCATTGCAGCTGTAGGTGGAGGTTTGGGGAAGCAATTCTACAGCTTGGCAGCTGAAGGTATGATCACCACTGGTTAAAATCAGGGTCCCACAAGAGGCCAGAATTAGATGAGTGCAGATGTCATGGTGGGTTGTTGGACTGGAGGAGATTACTGAGATAGGGAGGAGTGAGATCATGATTTCTCCCTCTCACAGTCTTAGTAATGGATCTCATGTCAGGCAAATGCAACCATTGCACCCAGAGCTGGAGCTGGCTAGAAACTTCACTGACCGGTATTACTACTCGGGATGACTGTCACTTTGAGATCAGTTCAGCTGAGGAGGGATTTGTTCAACCAATGTGTGGCTAACGTGAGGGAATAAATTCTCAGGATGGGTTTCCTGGGAAAAGTGGCTATATGAGGGGCAGGATGGATACGAGCAGCCACAGAAGCTCTTGTGTAAATAAAGTTTGTTTTATTTGACTAAGAAGCCTCCCAGAGCGTGTTTCTACACTACCCATATTTCTATTTGCACCAGAGACTTCAGGCAGCAATGTGGCATTACTTAACCTGTGAGTGAATGAAATACACAGGGATAAAAGCTATGATTCAATAAAAATCCATCAAATCACTCCGTTCCCTAACCAGTGGTAAAAAGAGCAGAAAGAACTTGCATTTTTATAGCACGTATCATGATTTCGAGAAATCACAAAGTGGTTTACAGACAATGAACTCCTTTTTGAAGTGGAGTCACTTTTTGTAATGTGAGGAATGTGGCAGCCAATTTACACACAGCAAGCTCCCACAGACAGCAGGGTGATAATAACCGGATAATCTATGTTAGTGATTCTGGTTGAGGGTAAATATTGTGGGGAGAATATCCCTGCTCTGCTTTGAAATAGTAGCATGGGATCCTTGGTGCTCACCCAAGAGGCCACAGGGCCTCGTCGTAAAACCTTATCCAAGAGGTGGCTCCGCTGACAGTGCAGCACTCCCTCAGCCCTGTGTTGGGAGTGTCAGCCTGGATTTTGTGCCCTAATCTCTGGAGTAGGCCTTGAACCCACAACCTCTTTAGAGGCAAGAGTGCTACCCACTGAGGCACAGCTGATGCAAATGTTCCTTTAAGTCATAAATCACCCAAAGGATAACGATTCATTTTAAAAGGGCCCAAGACGTCTTTAAACATATGTCTAAATCTTGCAATGATGTATGTTAAATGCCTTCACACAAATCAAAAACTTAACAGGAACTTTAGGCCATATCTTACTAATGACCCAGGGTATGACTGATGTGTCCATACACTGTTACTTTGGCACAGTGATAATGTAGAGAGAGTCACGTTTGCTTTTAATTTCCATTGCTCATGTGTGGTTCTATGCTCCTAGTTTAGAGGAATGGTATCGGGTGGCGTTTCACCCTATCAATTCAGTGAATAACAAAAAGGTATGATTTGAAGGCAGCTTGGGTCTCCCTTTCAATGTTGGAACGTTGGTAAGATATTCCCAATGACAAAGTGGTCAGATTAAAACAGAGATACTGAGGCACACCTGGGCGAGATTTAATTTAAAAAGAAAAACTTGCATTTATTTAGTGTTGCTGAAGAAAGAGACATGTCTAAGCTTTGTGGTACATTTATGTGTACTGGAAGCTACCTCTATTAATACACAGAGCCCTGTTCATTGCAGACAGAAAGAACATGTACATTGTGCCTGTTTCAACTAAATAAAATAAGTGACAGCCATTCACTGGTTCATTCCTCAGCGCAATGCCTTGACCAATCAGTGTCAAGCTGCCTGGTTTAAATTTCAAACAATGCTTGGCAGTTAATTGTCAGTCAACATCAGTGGTGCATTCTCCATGGCAATGCCACTTGCCAACCAATTAGCACGCTCTTCACATACGGTATAAATTGCTGCTTTTCCCCTTTACCTTGGCGTTCTTGTGAGTGTCCTGATAAGTGCAAGAGGAAAAGCTTTGACATGTCTCTTTTTTCGGCAATGCTCAAGTTCTGTGCTACCAGATGATTGTCTATATCGTGCCTCTGACCAGCCCAGGATGTCCCAAAGTGCTTTCCAGTCAATGGGGTACCTTTGAAGTGTTGTCACAGGAATAACAGTTTTAGTCAAGATCACTTTGATCACGGCTGTACTCCGAACACAGATCTTTTTCTGGTTTAAGCAAGAACAGCCTCACCGAGGGGTAACAATGAAGAGATTTTGGGGACAGCCTCAGGAACCCTTGGCGTGGTACTAAAGGAAAGTAGCACACCGCAAAATCTCCATGGCCAGGATGTTTCCCTTGTCGGGCGGGCTGGGAGGGGGCAGGCAGGAGTGGTTGGGAAATCGACCGTCACCCGCAATCGGCACCGCACCGCAATTTCACGCTGGTGGGCCAACTAAGGCCATTAACGTGAGCGGCAGAGCTCAGCGCTGCCTGTGTTTGGAGGGGGTGGGGTAGGAAGGCGAGTGCGCAGAAAACTCCCTGAGGCACAGAGCTGCCTCAGGGAGGTGAAGAGCTTTGAAAATAAAAAATAAAGATTTTTAAAATGTTAAAGAAACATGTCCCCTCTTGCGACTCTGTCACACGAGCAGGGACATGTTATTAATAGAATGTCTAAATGTTTATCTTATTTTTATTGGCAGTTGGAAACCTCATCCCGCCCGTGGATGAGGTTTCCTGAAAAATGCAAAGGCCGCTTGGCCTTTTTCGCTTGCCCCCTGCCCACCATAAGGTTGGACGGGCAGTGAAAATTTTAATTCAGTTATGACTTTAGTGGCCTTAACGGGCCTTTTAACTGTTGGCGGGTGCGTTACTGACTCCCGTGTGCACCCGCCGACCGAAATATCGCGCTGACGTCAGGACGCTCGCCCAACATCACCGCCTGTCATTTTATGCTCGCTCGCTGGGGTGTGTTCCCTCCCGACGAGCGTCATGTTCTGGCCCATGTCTAACCCAAGACCTCTTCAGATCAAATCAGATGAGAAATTAAACCCTCGTCTGTCCTCTCAGGTGGATGTAAAAAATCCCACAGCACCACTTCAAGGAAGGTCAGGGGAGTTCTCCCTGGTGTCCCGGACAATATTTATTCCCTCAATCAACGTCATTTAAAAAAAAACACAGTTTACCTGGTTATTGCGATAAGTGGGAGCTTGCTGTGCACAAATTGGCTGCTGCATTTCCTACATTACAACAGTGATGGCAATTTGAAAGTAATGCTGTAAAGCACTTTGGGGTGTCCTGCATTTCTTTGTCCCTAAGTCTCTCTGCCTCTCTTTTTTACTTTAAGACATTCCTTCAAACCTACCTCTTTGACCAAGTTTTTGATCGCCTGCCCTAATATCTCCTTATGTCACTCCATGTCAAATTTTGGCTGGTAATGCTCCTGTAGAGCGTTGAGATGTTTCGCTACAATAAAGGTGCTACACAAAAGCAAGCTGTTCCTTACCAAGCCCTTCTTCAAGTTAGGGCTGGATTATAGAATGCTGATTCTACCCGTGAACACAATGGCTCAGATACTATATTGAGAATAACAGTGATCTTATGAGCATTCTGTTACTATGGAGCAAATTGGACTGCAGCTTCCAGAGTCTGCACAGGTGCAGGTAGATGGGGGAATCTGTAAGTTGCTGCCCAAATTGCCTTGCTCCTCCACAAGCCACACTACACTGGTACCTCACAGACAGACTCGACATTGAAATATGTGAAGCGACATAAAGTTGCTGTACTTATCCACTAAACACACCAGAAAAAGTTAGGACTGGTATGGGTACATTTTTAACAGTGTGATAACTCTTAATTACTGCCAAAACAACCTCACTGGCACTGCCAATTTATTTTTTAAGCATGGAGCCTCATCCATTGAGAGTTTAATTATTGTTGGAGATCTTTTTAAAGATGGGTAAAATCAAAATAAAAATGTTTTTTTTTAATTTTCTTTTTGTCTCTTATCTTTCTCTCTTAATCCAATCCTTCTTTCCCTCTCTTTATTTTGCTTTCTTTATATGGTTTTGCAATGATTTAAATATCCTAACTTGTATTTCCTGCTTTAGTCTCTGCATTGCATTCTGCAATATGATTGGTTGAATAGCTGCGCTGTTGCTTGCCCTGTTCACATAGATCCCAGAATCCCTGCACATGTGCCGAAATGGATCTCCAACAGCCATAAGTTGCCATTCCAAAGCCCATGGGCATTTTGCAAGCACAATGGATGGGAACATCATTCCTTTGCTACTGACTGCAAAATCTGGGCCAGTGTAGTTAAAACATGGAGGGCTCTGAAGAAGAGTCATATGGACTCGAAACGTTAACTCTGTTTCTCTCTCTCCACAGATGTTGCCAGGCCCGGTGAGTTTTTCCAGCATTTTCCGTTTTCATTTCAGATTTCCAGCATCCGCAGTACTTTGCTTTAATTTGACAGTTTTCTCGTGTCCTTGATTCCATGCCACTAGAAACCAGCGTATACTTTTGCAATTCCACTAAGAACATTGCAGCAGAGAGACAGCAGAGATTTTACCAGCTCACCAGCCTGGGTGGATTCAGGCAGGTGAAAGGAGGTTGGTTACCAATCAGATCGCTCTGTCACGACATGAGGACTGCAGTTAACTTCAGCAAATTCTACTTGTCACACCGTCAGGCTTAATGATACTCCCAGAGCAATCCTGTTAAGAGATGTTGTCGGCGTCTGCTGCTCAATCTTTCACTTGTTGGTTTCAAATCCTTCACTATTCTTTGTAAGCTGACTGTTGAAGAAATGAAAAGTCAACAATCGCAAGGTGTCTTCATAAAGGATCCACCACCGTGTGCCCCTGTCTAATTGGAACCATTTTCCCAGTCCAGGAAATCCTCATTCCACGCTTACCCTGGCTTTTCATATTTTGTCAGTTTTACCCTGTGACCCTGAGGGTGAATTGGATGAGTAAAAGTCAAAGAAATTAAACTTTTGTATGAGAGGCTGCAATGTAAATATTGCCACTCGTTTAAAGTCTCATCGATACTCTGTGGTCAGATGGGCTGCTGGTGTCTGTCAATGAGCGTTCCTTACAGAAAGACAGCCTCCATCTGGTCTGGGAAGGTTGGGAACAGGAACCGTGTTTTAGAGATGATGTGGGCCCCCGGTGCTTTTAAACAGTTTCTCCCACCATGTCTCAGCCCTCAGGCCCTCCCGGTGATTGTCCAAATATAATCAGTCATCGGCTGAACGGCACAGCAGAGGGAAGACAACTGCTGAATGATTTCATCAGAGTTGAGGAGAAATCTTAGCAATGAAAGTCTTCTCAAAGTCAGCAGAGCAAGATACTTCAGGGAGGAAGAAAACAGCTTGCTCAGGATCCTAAACTAATCCATTTTTATTAGGTTTTGGGACTACAGCTGGATTTTCCCTGGCTCCTGGTGATGTGGTGGGATATCAGGTTCAGGTAGAATCCTGAATTGTGCTTTACAGACATGCAACTAAGCCTAAGGGTTTCTCAGTGGGGATTATTTTACAGTAATATTAATGCACCACATCTGGCCCAGAATTTGATTGATTTTGCTTTACCTCCCCACTTTTTTTTTTGCATATAGGCCATTTTTGCTGCAGGGAGGCTTGAGAGCAGTACAACTGCTCCAACAACAACCGTTTGCATTATTATAGTGCCATTAACGTGGCAGAAAATCCCAATGTCCTTCACAGGAGTGTTATCAGGCAAAACTTGGCACTGAGCCACATAAGGAGATATTAGGATAGATGACCAAAAGTTTGGTCAAAGAGGTTGGTTTTAAGGTGCATCTTAAAGGAGACGAGAGGGGTAGAGAGGCAGAATGGTTTAGGGAGAGAATTCGAGAGCCTTGAATAGGCCCCAGGCAGAAGCAGGCAAGGCACCCAAAGTGATGATGTGTTTTTGTGAAGTTGGACTGGGGGGATTAATATTAGCTTGGGGGGACTTTGCCCAGTTCTGCTTCAAAATAGTGGCCATGACAGGGCAGACAAGGCTTTAACCTCTCATTTGAAAGACGGCACCTCTGACAGTGCTGCATTCCCTTGGTACTGCACTGCAGTGTCTGGCTGGATCTGGTGCAATAGATCAGGATTATGTCAAAGAAAAACAAACAGTGCAACGCACAAGCCAAAACTAAACACACGGCAGCAAATTTTCAAATCATTCACACCGGGAGTGGAATCTCCAGCATGTCCCAAGTGAAATAACTGAACATCTGGAAAGGAGACTGGTAAACCTCTGTTGCCTGCATAGCGGTGTACGTTTTTACAAGCTGTGAATGTTATATCAGAGTCATACCCACATTTCCAAAATGCACAACGAGAAGACAAGATAAGACCTGTCCAGAGGGAGCAGAGCCGCGTTCTGGAGCCTATACAGCAACTTGCGTTTATACAGCATCTTTACTATTGTAAAACATCCCACAGGAGTGTTTTCCATCAAACACTACCACCAAGATAAAATGCTTTGCTCTCTAACTCTCTGGGAGTGTGAGCTGATAACAGTGCGGCAAAGGAAACAAGGGAGTAGCAACCCGTTCTGGAACCTGTGCACCGGGAGCATTGCCCCGTTCTGGAGCCTGTGCAGCAGGAGCAGTGCCCCGTTCTGGAACCTGTGCACCGGGAGTAGCACCTCATTCTGGAGCCTACGTAGCGGGAGCAGCACCCCATTATGGAGCCTGTGCAGCGAGAGCAGAGCCCCGTTCTGGAGCCTGTGCAGTGGGAGCAGAGCCCCGTTCTGGAACCTGTGCAGTGGGAGCATTGCCCCATTCTGGAACCCGTGCAGTGGGAGCAGTGCCCCATTCTGGAGCCTGTGCAGCGGGAGCAGTGCCCTGTTCTGGAGCCTGTGTAGCGGGAGCATTGCCCCATTCTGGAACCCGTGCAGTGGGAGCATTGCCCCATTCTGGAACCCGTGCAGTGGGAGCAGTGCCCCATTCTGGAGCCTGTGCAGCGGGAGCAGTGCCCTGTTCTGGAGCCTGTGTAGAGGGAGCAGTGCCCCGTTCTGGAACCCGTGCAGCGGGAGCAGTGCCCCGTTCTGGAGTCTGTACAGCGGGAGCAGTGCCCCGTTCTGGAGCCTGTACAGCGGGAGCAGTGCCCCGTTCTGGAACCCGTGCAGCGGGAGCATTGCCCCGTTCTGGAGCCTGTACAGCGGGAGCAGTGCCCCATTCTGGAACCCGTGCAGCGGGAGCAGAGCCCCGTTCTGGAGCCTGTGTAGCGGGAGCAGTGCCCCATTCTGGAGCCTGTGTAGAGGGAGCAGTGCCCCGTTCTGGAACCCGTGCAGCGGGAGCAGAGCCCCGTTCTGGAGCCTGTGTAGAGGGAGCAGTGCCCCGTTCTGGAACCCGTGCAGCGGGAGCAGAGCCCCGTTCTAGAGCCTGTGTAGCGGGAGCAGTGCCCCATTCTGGAGCCTGTACAGCGGGAGCATTGCCCCGTTCTGGAGCCTGTGTAGCGGGAGCAGTGCCCCGTTCTGGAGCCTGTGTAGCGGGAGCAGAGCCCCATTCTGGAGCCTGTACAGCGGGAGCAGTGCCCCGTTCTGGAGCCTGTACAGTGGGAGCAGTGCCCCGTTCTGGAGCCTGTGCAGTGGGAGCAGTGCCCCGTTCTGGAGCCTGTGCAGTGGGAGCAGTGCCCCGCTCTGGAGCCTGTGCAGTGGGAGCAGTGCCCCGCTCTGGAGCCTGTGCAGTGGGAGCAGTGCCCCGCTCTGGAGCCTGTGCAGTGGGAGCAGTGCCCCGTTCTGGAGCCTGTGCAGTGGGAGCAGTGCCCCGCTCTGGAGCCTGTGCAGTGGGAGCAGTGCCCCGTTCTGGAGCCTGTGCAGTGGGAGCAGTGCCCCGTTCTGGAGCCTGTGCAGTGGGAGCAGTGCCCCGTTCTGGAGCCTGTGCAGTGGGAGCAGTGCCCCGTTCTGGAGCCTGTGCAGCGGGAGCAGTGCCCCGTTCTGGAGCCTGTGTAGCGGGAGCAGAGCCCCGTTCTGGAGCCTGTGCAGTGGGAGCAGTGCCCCGTTCTGGAGCCTGTGTAGCGGGAGCAGTGCCCCGTTCTGGAACCCGTGCAGCGGGAGCAGTGCCCCGTTCTGGAACCCGTGCAGCGGGAGCAGCAGACCAGTCCTCAGCAGCAGGCCGGGCACTCCAGTCCTTTGTAGCTGCTTCAGCAGCGACTCTTGCTTCTTGATGTATTGACTTGCTGCCTCCAGTGTCTCAGCCAGATTTTTACCGGTTGCAGCTGCAAAGTGCTGGTTGGGCACAGAAAGGACCTGCACCCCCCCAAATCAGTCGGTAACCTCAGGCTGAACCAACTCTGCAACGTTGGCAGTCCACTCTCCCCGGCACTCCTCCTCACCAGCAGCCTTCTCTGCAGCTTGTTCCTGCTTCTCGATCTCACCAGGATCCCTGTAGAAGTACAGATCGGGCACCGCCTCCCACAGATGTTTGCGACTAATGTTACCCTGCATACACAGAACTTCCCGGGCGAGCACCCACCACATCAGGCCAATGGAGCGGGCACCCTTGTGGTTGCGCGGGACTGCGATATCCACATAAAGCGGGGGAGAGCCAGTGTTGCACATGAGAATGGTGGAGGATGTTAACCTACGATGCTTCAGTTAAGGGCTGGTGGTCCTGTCGAGGGTCTCTCACTGACAACAGACAGGGTTCCCTGAGGGCGGCCTGGATCTGATTGGTGAACGTACCCAGGAATGGGTACCAGTGGTAGTGGCGACCTTCAGGATAGCACGCTGCCCAAACGGGTCTGGAGGAGATGATGCCAACGTCAGCTGGGCTCTCGATAGCGACAATGGCTCAAGCAACGAGCAGAAATTTCTCCCACATCTTCTTCAGGTTGACAATATGGATACCGTCACTTTTCACCTTGTAGGCACATTGCTCCATCTGGAAGTCCAGATTGGTACTGCCCAGGTGGGCAGAAGCAGCAAGGAATTTGGGGAGACCTTCCTCCTCCATCTGCAGCACATCGAGACCTCCGGACATTGTCAATGTTTCCCGTTGAAAGCAACGATGGGTAACTCAGTACAACACCTTGTGGAAACTCGTCGACAAAGAGTTTTTTAAGACGGCACCTCCAACAGTGCAGCACTTCCTTAAGAGCGTTCATGCTCTAGTATCTCGAGCAGGCTTCGAACCCACAGCTTCCTGAGTGACGGACCAGAGCGCTACCCATGGGCCAAGGCTGGAGCCCACCGCCAGAGTCAGGGAGACCTTGATGAGGGAGGGAGGGACATGGCAAGACAGCGCTGACAGCGCTTGGATTTAAAGTCCCATCCTCACTTTCAAACGCAAAGATGGTTTTCCAAGTTCGGTAAACTTGAGCTCATCCAGAATGCCTATCTGCCACCTTCTCAAGGGGCAATTAGGGTTGGGAAATAAATGCTGGCCTAGCGGTGCTGACATCCCATCAATAGATAAAAAAAAAACCTCTGCTGCTTATATCCTAACTCACACAAGGGGGAGAATTTTGTCTCCGTTGGGCAGGCTGGGCAGGAGCAGGAGCGCAACCAATCACCGCCTGCCGCCATTTTACATCGTGGCGCACACCCGGAAGCGCCCAGCTCTCCCTGTGCGGGTGGGGGGAGGAGGCGAAGTCGGGGCCTGCGCCTTTTCGCACATGCGCACAAAAGAGTGCAGAAATCCCCCTGACCCACGGAGATGCCTCAGGAAGATTACTTTGATGATGAAAACTTGAAAAAAAAAAGAATTTCAAAAATTATTCAGGCCTGTCCCACCATGTGACAGTCCCACATCAGCTGGGACATGTCAATGAATTCTCATTAAAAATTTTATTAAACTTATAAACCCTTTTCACGAAACCTCATCCCGCCCGTGGATGAGGTTCCATGAAAAATGCGAAGGCTCTTCACCTGCACCCCCCCCAACCCACCACCATCAACAGCCACCCCCCCCCACCTCCCCTCCGCCAACCTTAAGGTTCTACAGGCAGCCCTGACAACCACTTTAATGAGGCGATTAATGGCCTTAACAGGCTTTTGACAGTACAGTGGGCGCGCAGCCAACTCCAGTGTGCGCCCACCAAACTGAAGATCGGAATGACCCGCGGTGACACCAGGACACACGCCTGTATCATTTTACACGTCGGTTTGCAGGGCCCACCCTCACATTCTGCCCCAAGTCTCAGTCATTCATCACCCCCTAGGCTTGCAGACCTATAGTCACTCCCAGTACAGCCAACGCATTGATTTTAACATTTTCAGCATGTGCTCAGATAGCCTCACCCCCTCCCTATCTTTGTAACCATCTCCAGCCCCATAACCCTCTGAAATCTCTGAACTTCTCCAATTCTTGCCTCTTGCGCGTTCCTGATTTTCATTATCCCACCACTGGTGGCCATCTCTGCTGCTGTCCCAGTCCTAAATTCTGGAATCCTTTCCCTAAAACTCTTTGCCTCTCTACCTTGTTCTCCTCCTTTAAGGTGTTCCTTAAAGACCCTACCTCTTTGACCAAGACTTTGGTCATCTGACTTGAGGGGGTGCTGCATTGCCAAAGGTGCCACCTTTCAGATGAGAGGTTTAAACCGAGGCCCCATTCGCCATCTCAGGTGGATTTAAGAGATCCAGTGTCGCTATTTTGAAGAACAGGATGTCTGACAGATATCCTGCAGGGTTGTGCATCCTAGATTTCCTAGCAGTTCAACCCAAAAGTTCCTAGATTCATAGAAGAATACAACACAGGAGGCCATTCAGACCATTGTACCTGTGCTAGCTCTTTGAAAGACCCTAAAATTAGTCTCACTTGCCCTGCTCTGCTCTCTCCCCATGGCCCTGCTCTCTCCCCAAGGCCCTGCTCTCTCCCTATGGCCCTGCTCTTTCCCAATGGCCCTGCTCTCTCCCCAAGGCCCTGCTCTCTCCCTATGGCCTTGCTCTTTCCCAATGGCCCTGCTCTCTCCCCAAGGCCCTGCTCTCTCCCTATGGCCCTGCTCTCTCCCCAAGGCCCTGCTCTCTCCCCAAGGCCCTGCTCTCTCCCCATGGCCCTGCTCTCTCCCCAAGGCCCTGCTCTCTCCCCAAGGCCCTGCTCTCTCCCCATGGCCCTGCTCTCTCCCCAAGGCCCTGCTCTCTCCCCAAGGCCCTGCTCTCTCCCCAAGGCCCTGCTCTCTCCCCATGGCCCTGCTCTCTTGCAAGGCCCTGCAAATTTCACCGTTTCAAGTATTCATCCAATTCCCTTTTGAAAGTTCCTATTGAATCTGCTTCCACCGCCCTTTCAGGCAGCGCCTTCCAGATCACAACAATTCGCTGTGTCTCATCTCCTCTCTGGTCCTTTTGCCAAATAGTTTAAATCTGTGTTCTCTGATCAGCACCCCTGCTGGTAGAAACAGTTTTTTTCTACTGGCCCTGTCAAAGCCCCCCCAGAATTTTGAAACATTCCTAAATCTTGTTTTGTTTTGGTTTGGAATGGGTCTGGGTAATAGGAATTCTCTTATCAATAATCTCTGGCAAAGTGTAATTTAACCATTCTTTGTTGTTCTTTAGGTTTTATAGTGAACCTTGTTTGCCAAAGCACATGTTGCAATTAAAGAAAAATGGACTGCAATCTATTTGTTAACACACATAGTCATGGGCACAGAAACAAGAGTCTCAATACCTTCAGGAACTTTTGATCGGCAGTGGAAATATCAATGCGTTAATTTGAATGGGTTTCTGCTTGGTAGCTGTCTGCTAGAATTGAAGAATAACTTTACACCTCCCATCTTGAGAGGAAAAATTAATCATTTCTTTCAATTACAAATGTGGTGTAAATGGACTTTCAAAAGATGTTTGATTAAGTGTCACATAATAGACTTATTAGCAAAATTACAGCCTATGGGATTAAAGGGGCAGTGAGTGCATGAATAGAACATTGGCTTGGGGACTGGAAGAAGAGAGTAGTGGCAAAAACTTATTTTTCAGGCTATGGGTGGGGTGGGGGTGGGGGGGGGTGGGGGGGTATGTTGTGGTGTCCCCCAGGGGTCAGTATTGGGACCACTGCTTCATTTGATGTACTTTAATGACCTGGACTTGAATATACAGGGCATAATATCAAAGTTGGCAGAGGACACACAACTCAGACATGTGGCAATGAGTGAGGAAGATTGTAACAGATTTCAGGTGGGCATGCATTGATGAAATGGGCGGACATGTGGCAGATGCAATTTAACACAAAAAGGTGTGAAGTGATGCATTGTGGCAGGAAAACTGACAGGACAGGCAGTTGAAACTAAAAGGGACAGAGGGACATGGAAGAGAGAGAGCAGGGGTTATATGAACACAAATCTTTGAAGGTGCTGGGAGGAGTTAAGGAGGCTGGTCAATGAAGTATATGGGATCCTTGGCTTCATCAGTGAAGGCAAAAAGCACAAAAGCGAGGGAGCTGTGTGAAACCCTTTAGAAAACTTTGGTTAGACCTCAGCTGGAGGATTGTGTTCAAGTCTGGGCACCACGTTTTAGGAAAGATGTCAAGCCCTTGGAGAGGGTGCAGAGGAGATTTACTAAAATGGTACCAGGGAAGAGGGGAATCTATGATGTGGAGAGACTGGTGAAGATGGGGTTGTTCTCCTTAGAGCAGAGAAGGTTAAGAGGAGATTCAATAGAAGCGTTCATAATTATAGGGGGTCTGATAAAGTAGGGAAGGAGAAACTGTTGCCGGCAGGAGGGTCAATAACCAGAGGACATAGATGTAATGTCATTGGCAAAAGAACCTAAGGTCACCTAGGGCAAAATTGTTTCATGCAGCGAATTGTTGTGATCTGGAAGACGCTGTCTGAAAGGGCGGTGGAAGCAGATTCAATGGTAACTTTTGAAAGGAAATGGATGAATACCTGATGGGGAGAAATTTACAGGGCAATGGGGAAAGTATGGGACCAACTGGATAGCTCTTCCAAAGAGCCAGCACAGGTACGATGGGCTGAATGGCCTTCTTCTGTGCTGTATCAATCTATGATTATATGAAATAAAAAGCTGAGAAAAGTTGGCAGCCAGTTTTTATACAGCACATTCTCACAAACAGCAATGTGATAAGATAATAGGACACTGGGGAGATCTCCTGTGCACTTCTTTGAAATGGTTCCAATCTATGAGGCTCTGTACAGCTGTGTCAGCAGCAGCTGATGTGACATTTATTAGTTAATTACCTTTTAAGCCACTTCAGGTATTTGAAATCCATCAAAAATCCAGTAATGTTGGGGTTTCAGTGTCTCAGTTGGTCGCACTGATTCAGAAGTTTGTGGGGTTAAGCCCTACTCCAGAGACTTGAGCACAAGATCTAGATTGACACTCCAGTGCAGCACCGGGGGATGCAAATGATCCCATGGCACTGTCTCAAAGAAGAGGAGGGGAGATTCTCTCCTGTTCCTTAGGAAATACTGATCCCGCAAACAACGTCATTGTAAAGACAGGTTATCTGGGCTATTATCATATTGCTGTTCATGGCAGCTTTCTGTTTGCAAATTGGCTGCTGTGTTCCCCACACTGCAGCAGTGAATGCACTTCAAGAGAACCCCTTTCTCTCAATGTGATGTTGACAAAGTCGGAGCATTTCTCCATTTCAAATCAAATTATAGAAAACATTCTGAAAGAAATATGTTTACAATTATGCCAGAAATAACTACCAATGGAAATCTTCCTACTCGATTTATGATATTATTATGACTAGGCTCAACTCTATTCTCAGCATAGGATCAAGTTGGAGTTATATTATCATGCTGCGATTAGGATTTTATCGCCAAGTGTTTTGCTTGGATCAGCATCGTCTTGTAGTTTGGTTGTTTTGAGCTGTATCCTGAGAATCATTTTCCAGCGCTGCTAAGAATTGCCAAAAACAATGGTAATCCTTGCAAGGAAAAGTATGCATTTCAACAGATAACATTATGTCATTACCCAAGCTACTGTACTAAAAAAAAATCATACTCCAATTCTTTTTCCTTTTGTTCATTCAAATGAATGTCTGGTACTGTACAATATAGAAGTGGAAAGATAACATACATTTCTGACAGTACTTGAATATTGCTGAAAAGAGAGACATGTTGCTGAATCTTTTCATCTTGCACTCATCAGGACAAATGCCAAATTTCAAATGCTCACAACAATTTATACTGCACGAGGAAAGGGTGAAAATTGGTTGGCAAGTTGACTCTGATTGGCCAAGGTGTTGCCATGGTGAAAGCAACTGGGAACTATAGGCTCCAAGCTCCCAGATGATTCAAAAAAGGTACAAGGCTTAAATATGTTACTTTTGTTTGCAGAGAACAGGTCCCTTGATATTGCCTTTTGCGTCCTGACTCACTTTACAGCCAATGAAGTGCTTTTGAAGTGAGGTCACTGTAGCCTGTTGGGTTAATAGTTATGGTAAAGGATTAGTGTTGTGTATCATGAAGTAGCAGTGACATCAGCAGTCATGTGCTAGAGACTCTGTCGAGCAGAAGGAAAAATCTGTACCCAAGACAGATGTGCCTACCTAGTAGCTGATCATATATATAGTGTACATAATGTAAATGAAGTAGTTTGAAGTAAGTCAGACCAGAGTTACACAAGGTAAGAGGGAAACATTCCCAGTAGGGTTTAGGCCACGAGACCAACATAACTAAACAGTTAGCATTGTAACATTAGAAACATAGCAATAACATGTTAACATAACACATGCAGAGCAGGATCTGACAATCAACTTGATGAATAAGCAGATTGTCTGTTTTATTGATATTGGTTTAAAAATAAGAGGTGGCTCAGGACCCCAGAGAAAACTCCCCTGCTCTTCTTCAAATAGCATCATGGAGTCTTTTATGTCCAGCTGTAAGAGCAGACGGGACCTTATCCCAAAACCTGGCACCTCCAGCAGTGCAGCACTTCCTCATTACTGCGCTGGGAGTGCCAGCCTGGATTTTGTGCTCAAGTCTCTGGGATGGGAATCCACAACCTTCTGACCCAGAGGCAAGAGTGCACTGAGTGTAAAACGTGCAATTGGTGATAAGGAAGAAGCAGCAATTGGGTTGAAATTAGCAACTATGAGCGTAACTAAGTAATAACTGGTAATTGCTGTTCACTGGTTAATCAAGATCAGTTCAGCAAATGGCAGACCCAACAGGGAATCGTAGTGTGAGAAATCATATCAGAACCTCAATATCCTGGAGATAAAACTTATAGATCAGGAGTAACCATGAGGGAGGAGCCAAAGCACAGAGAGCTTCAGCAAGGTAATCAGTGATTGCTGCTTAAAACAACAGATATTAAGGAAAACGCCACTTTCATTCTGCGTTTACTAGAAATAAATAATGCCTTGAGGGTGGAGTTCTAATCAGTGCGCAGTTAGATTAGGATCGTAATTAAAGGAGAAGATTGCTCCTTGGATAAGTATCAATGTTGGACCAGTTGCCCCCAGCCTTTTCGTATCAGTATCAAAAATGGCAGATTTTAGTTTTGGACACAGCTGAAATATTTAATTGAACTCTCCCTACTTAGGGAAAAGCTTAGGCAATTTGAGCACATGCAGGATCATCGGTTGCAACAAAATAAACAGAAGGTTTAGCTGATGAACTCTCATTCATGACTTTGTCACCTCCAGATGCGATGGACTGATTTTATCTTTTGGATCCGCTCATGATGAAGGGGGCTGCTGGTGGGTTAGAAAGATGGAAGCTCATGGAGCTGGCTTTTCTGTGCTTCTTTAATTCCACCACAGCATTAGCATCCTGCTTTTGGGTTTCCTGAGCAATTGGTGTGAGCAGACATGATGAAGACCTGTGCATGACGTGCGATCCCTATAGAGACTAAACCGATGAAATGAAACCTGCTGATAATATCTAATGACATTAGTACGATGTGAGTAAGGAATGGAAGTTAAAAACCATTCAATCTAGTCCATAGTCCAATAACTTTACCCTGATGGAATAGGGGGTATAGGTACACAAATCATTGGAGGTGACAGGGCCGGTTGAGAAAGTGGTTACCAAAGCACCTGGGGTTTATAAATACAGGCGTAGAGCACAAAAGCAAAGAAATGGTGAACCTTTATAAAACACCAATTTGGCCTCAACTGGAGTATTGTGACCAACTGTGGGCACCGCACTTTAGGAAGGATGTGAAGACAATAGAGAGGGTGCAGAAAAGGTTTACAAGAACGGCTCCAGGTATAGGGGACTTCAGTTATGTGGACAGATTGGAGAAGCTGGGGCTGTTTTCCTTAGAGAAGAGAAGGTTGAGAGGAGGTTTGACAGAGATGTTCAAAATCATGGGGGATTGTTTCCTTGGGGTCTTCCAACTGTCGACAGTGACTGCAGCGGAAGATTGTGGAAGCCCTGTTAAGGTCCGCGTGCATGCAATTTTTCCGCCAATCATATCTGCTGAATGGGACAAGTCCAGAAGGAATTCCTTGCATCGGCACTGATGTCATTGGGATACTGAGAGCTGACACTGCAGGGCACTGCAGAGCAGATAGAGAGAAACTGTCCTGATTGGTGGTAGGGTTGTGAATCAGAGGACACAGATTTAAGGTAATTGCCAAAGGAACCAAAGGCGATATGAGAGGAAACCTTTTTACGCAGCGAGTGGTTAGGATCGGGAACACCCTGCCCGAGAGTGTGGTGGAGACAGATTCAACTGTGGCTTTCAAAAGGGAATTGGATAAATATTTGAAGAGAAAAAAATTGCAGGGCTACAGGGAAAGGGCTGGGAAATGATCCTGATGGGTTGAGTGACCTCCTTCCATGTTGTAACCATTCTGTGATTCTACATGGAAACATCAGCGAAACATTATTGATTTTGCTCCACATCAGAATTTGTGTAAATGTCACAAGGTTTAGCAGAATTTCTGCGGTTTCAATATCTCCTTTCCTAACTTTACTGGGATAAGATCATGTTAATATGAAAAGCGAGGAACTCCAATGTTACATTATAATAAGCATTAAGTTTTAATATAGTTAATAATAATGCATGTTTTTACACATTCATCTTCAGTTTAAAAAAATTGCAAATATATTTCATTTAAATGAGGATGATTAAATTGTAAGGTTAAAATACAATGAATGAAGTTGAACTTTGCAACATGTTGTGCTAGTTGTTCTTTAGACATCTTCAGAAAACTTGTTTATTAACCAGAGTTTCTCTCCATGCAGTGTGAAGAATAGAATTGTGATGTGTCTCACTGAGGAGTTGCAATTTGTGTTATGAAGAGACAAATTTGTGGTACAGCATTTTTCCCCCCTCAGTTAACTCAGCAAAGTGGGGAAAGTGCACAATGTGTGAGAGAGAGAGTGGGAGAGAGAGCAAGAGAAAGGGAGAAAGAGGGGGAAGGAGGTGCAGGTACCGAAGGATCCGTTAAATCTGTCCTGGGGACTGGGGTGGGTGGGTGGGAGGGATGGTGGTGGGGGTGAGGGGAGTGATCTCCGAGGGGGGTTGCTAGGGGGAGACAGAAGTGGTTGCAAGGTGGGATGGGGGGCCTTTGATTGGGTGGGCTGTCGGTCACTAGGAGGGTATTGGAAGCCTAGTAGTGGATGGTTCGGAGGTTGAGTGGGATCAAAGTCCTTGGGGGGGTGTGTCGGTGTCGAGGTGCCTGATTGCAAGGCTCCTGAAACAGACACCTGGGTCTAGGAGGTAGGGGTAAAGGTCCTTAATCAACCGGGTCCTCATCATTTTGAACCTCTTGGGAAACCCAACCAATCAGAGTTAAAAGTTGGAAAACCGAGTGGCAATGAGATTAACGCAAAAGCAAGTCTCGACATTGCTAGAAATTTGTAACATCACCCACCCTGAAACCTTAACCCTGTTTCTCCCTCCACAGATGCGGCCTGACCTGCTGAGTATTTCCGGCATCGTCTGTCTTTACAACAATGTGTCACAAAGCCTCATTATTATAGTTAAACCCAAACCCGCCTCCTTGGAGCAGACTGGTCGTCTGGCCTCATTTGAACCACGGAATGGGCAGGTCGGTGACAGGAAACTTAATTTTCACAATTTAACCCAAATCCGTCCATTTGTCTAGTTAAAATTCCCCTAATTATTCAATGATCTCCTGGCCAGCCTCCCACCTATTTACCTTTCATAAACCTTAGCTCACCCAAAGCTGGCTGGCTTTGGTTGGGAATTAATTAATTATTCAAATCAAAAATATCTGATTGTATGGACCTGGCCGTTCTAAGATAGAGTAACACTCATAAATTGCAATTTAATAGACGTGACACCATTCTGTTTATCTTGTTTTAACCTTCAGAACATCAGTAGTTTTGTAAGCACGGCCAGACCTGGCAAAGTATTTTATTGTTGGGTCAATATTGTGTAAATCAATCAGCTGTTAGCACAGGGAACCTCTAGGAGGGAATCCTTTTTACAAATGATATCATTTGTAAAATGTTTATTTTTCATTTTAAAATTCATCAAGCTCTATAAATAAAGGAGGACTCCCTCCTAGAGGTTCCCCGTGCTACAAACTGATTGATTTACACAGATCATTGACCACACAGGGATTATTCTTAAAGCTACAGTCCTACATTTATCAAAACTATAATTGCTACAACAGGGCATTGGTGAGACCACGGACAGGATGTCCCCCTCATTGGACGGGTGCGGCAGCTCTGTGCCTTCAGAGAGCTTTCAGTGTGTGCTCCCCTGCGCATGTGTACACTTCAGTGCTCAAGCTCCTCCCGGGACCACCCTGGTAGCACCGATAATTGATCAGCCAGCGTGAAATCAGGGCCGGAGCTCAGTTGCGGGCGGTGGTTGGTCTCATAGCTGTTCCTGGGCCTGCCGGCTGCACCCGCCCAATGAGGGGGACATCCTGTCCGTGGTCTCACCAATGCCCCGTTGTAGCAATTATAGTTTTGATAAATGTAGGACTGTAGCTTTAAGAATAATCCTGTGTTGTACATGATCTGTGTAAATCAATCAGCTGGTAGCACGGGGAACCTCCAGGAGGGAGTCCTTTTTTAGTTATGGAGCTTGATGTACACATGTAGCTGCTGCTGCTTTGTAAATAAAGTTCAATGTTCCACCAAGAGAAGTTGCTTGAAAAATCAACTCTATAACAAACAGGCGATGAGGATGGAATGATCCTGCGCTGTCTTGCGCCCGGCGATTGTGAGTATTTAAGATAATTTAAAGAAGGGAAAATGTACTCCTCCGAGATGCCACAGTTTGGTAGAATCGATCCCTTCGAGCCAGCCACAGACGACTGGTGTCAATATATAGAACGTCTTCAGTTCTACTTTCAAGCCAATGACATCGCGGGGAAGGAAAAAGGGGAGTGATTCTCCTTGGTATTTGTGGGAGCAAAACCTACAGTTTAATTCAAAGCTTGGCGGTCCCCAGTGCCCCCGATTCAAAGACTTTCAGTGAATTGATAGACCTCGTTAAGGGACATTTTCAACCCAAGCCCCCAGTCACAATGCAGAGGTTCAGGTTCAATTCACGGAATAGAGCTCTGGGGAGACCAATGCTACCTACGTGACGAAATTAAAACCACTAGGGGAATATTGTGATTTCAGTGAAACCCTGAATGATATGCTCAGAGATCGTTTGGCCTGTGGTGTGCAAGATGATGCTATTCAGCAAAGATTGTTGGCTCAAGTGGACCTTGATTTTAAGAAAGTGTTTGAAATACCGCTTGCGATAGAAGGGATTCACAAGCGTTTCAAGGTACACAAAATGACGCCATTTTCCTACTTGGGCAGATACAGTCAGATGAAAGTGGCATGAAAAGCTGGGACTGCGATGCAAAGTGGGAAATTTGGAGGAACCAACTCAGCAGCAAATTGGAAAATCCATCGTTAATGACTCGGAATGAATCATACTCCCAACGATTGCTGATTTAAAGAGTTGGAATGCTACTTTTGTCACAAGAGAGGGCATATGTTGAAACGTTGCAAGGCAAGATTAAAACAGACTTCTAGGCAACAATTGAAGGCAAATGAAGTATATAATATGGGAGAACCGGAAACAACCAATTCTTAAAGTTACTCCTTATTCAACATGAAAGTAGGGAAGACAGAGCCAATCATTGTCACTTTACAGGTGAATGGGCAACCCTCAAAAATGGAAGCAGATACTAGTGCTGCTTCCACTATTATAGGAGAGCATACTTTCAGATATTTAAATTAAGGTGCTCAGCAATTAAATTTGGAACAGACTTCTGCCAAATTGAAAATGTAACCAGGCGAAGAAATCTAGGTAAAGGGTATCATCAGTGTACCTGTTTATTATAGACACCAAACAGCACAACTACCAGTGATGGTGGTAGAAGGTGAAGGACCAAGCCTTCAAGGTCATGATTGGTTGAAAGAGGTTAAATTAAACTGGTTGAAATCTTCCAGTTGTGGACACTGCCAGAGCTGCTAAAAGAAATGACATGGGGAAAATCAAACCCCTCGCTTCTTGAAAGCAAGACTGGTGCCATACGTCCTGAGAGAGAAGGTTGATGCTGAGTTGAACCGGCTAGAGAGGCTGGGTGTCATAAAAGCAGTTCAGTTCTCAGAGTGGGCAGCACCCAAATTCCCTGTCCTTAAACCAGATCAGACCATCTGGATCTGTGGGGACTATAAACTAATGGTCAACAGAGCAGCCAAACTGGACGGGTGCCCTATTCCCAAGGTTGAAGACTTCACTGCCAAACTAGCAGGAGGGACGATTTATACAAAACTTGATATGAGTCACACATAATCAGGAACTGATTGATGCTTCCAGAGTATTTGTGACCATAAACACCCACACAGAGTTATATCAATATGCGTGCCTGCCCTTTGGTGTTTCTTCAGCCTCAGCCACTTTCTAAAGGACGATGGAGAGCTTACTACAAGGACTGCCTCAAGTTGTGGTCTGGCTGGACGATGTACTAATAACTGGATTCATGGAAACGGAACACTTGGCTAATCTGGAGGAAGACCTGAAACGATTTTTAGAAGCAGGAGTGCACATAAAAAGGAAAAATGTACTTTTCAGGCAAATGAAGTCATTTATTTGGGCCACTGGGTAGATGCCCAAGGGGTACACCCTGTTGAAGAGAAGGTTAAAGCAATCAGAGAGGCACCTGCACCTAAGAACATCCCTGAATTTAAATCATTTTTAGGGGTGGTAAATTATTATGGCTGCTTTCCACCAAACTTATCAACGGTTTTAGCCCCTCTACATTCACAGCTAAAGAAAAACCAGCGTTGGGTTTGGAAGTCACCCTAAGAAGAAGCCTTCATGAAAGTCAAACAGCTCTTGCACTCTTCAAATTTGTTGGTACACTATGACCCGCCTAAGGAATTGGTGCTGAGCTGCGATGCGTCCCCCTCTGGAATGGGAGCGGTACTATCTCACAAGATGGACTACGGTACGGTGAGGCTGATAGGCTATGTATCCAGGACACTTACCACAGCCGATAAAGGATATTCACAAATAGAAAAGGAAGGCCTGTCAATTATTTCTGAGCATGGGTGGCACTTCACGGTTGTATCAAACCACAAACCACCAGCCACCAGCAGGCACGGAAAATTCCACCCACTGTCTTTTAAACTCCAGTATTTTGGGAAATAACTTTAGGTACACGTCTCTTTAAATGATACTTTGGTTTTAACCCTAGTATAGGTGTCACATAGGCCTCTGATGCTGGACAGTGGGCAGATTGGCTAAAAACCCCACTGTCTGGTACAAAACCGAATATGGCCACTCTGAAGAGCTGACTATATGTCAGCTCATTTTTTCCAGGAGACCTTTGTGATCTCAGTTACCCGTATTTCTTTTAGAGCGATTCTGTTTATTCCAAAAACATCACCAGAGCACAGATCTGCACACTGACTAATTCTCGGTGACCTCTTGTGTCAGGACAGTTAAAACCCAGCCACAGTTTGAGCGCTAATGCAGCTCAATCACTGCTGTCTTTTCTCACGTGTAATGTTCTCGCAGTGAAAGGGAAGACGTTTGTATTTCAATAAGCTGGCAAATATTAACAGTCTGAAAGTTTTTATCATTCGTAGGAGAAAGACCTGTAAGATAGATCCACAAAGAGATTTCAGGTGTCAGTACGTTCCTGACAAGAGACAGTTCAGAATCACACAAAAGTTGAAGTGAATGTTTCATCCACTGGGATTAGCCAGAGCTCCTGAGGGATCAGTAACAAGAAACAGTGGCTGTACATAAACTGGAAGCATGGCAGCTTTATAACCTGTAATGATGGCTTGGAAACTGTGGTCCAGATAAGCAGGCCGACCATGAACAACTGGGTTACATTTTATTATTCCTCCGTGGAGCTCAGCTACCGTCTGAAACCTGAAAAGAAACAGACGGGACTGACTCTGTCCATCGCCGGAGAAGCGTAGGCCTGAATTTTCCAGCCTCCTCACACCTCTGGGATCTTCCTGTGCCGCCGATGTGAACGGAGATTTCAATAGCTCGGCCCGCTCTGCCGCAGGGGAATCTGGCGCGTGGGGCTGGAAAATTATGGCCATAGGGTCAGTCAATTCAGGAGGACATTCAGCCCATTAAGCCCATTCTAGCTCTTTGAAAGAACTAGACAATTAGTCCCAACCCCTGCCCCTGCTCTTCCCCCATAGCTCTACAGTTTTTTTTTCCACACCCCAAGTGCTTATCCATTATCTTTTTGCTTGTGCCTTTTCTAATAAACCTAACGAGGTTGTCTCAAATAAAAGCCAAATGAAAGTGCCCTCCCCTCCCCTTTTTTGAGGGCACTATAAGCAATGAAACTCTAAAGCAAAGGAAACTTATAAAACTTAAGCAATAATGGAACTGCTATTATCACCCCCTTTGCCGGGGCAACATGGGTACGGACAAGGCCACGAAGATAAGGCAGAAAACTACCATGACCGCACTCCTCACTAACCTCACCCCACCTGGACCCCGTGGATGACCATCTTGGCCAGGACAAGAACAGACTCATGAGGGGATCCTCCAACTTGCCCAATCTTAATGCCCACCCTGCCATTGCCCTTTCATTTGTCTGTCCCTGCTCTCCTTTGCACTGAGTGACCACTTCTTAGTGAAATCCCGCTTTGTTTAACAGTGCCCGGAATATATTTCCTGTAATTGCCTCAGTTTCAGCTGCAGTGGGGGCTGAATCTTCTGAGGTGCAGCAATCGCCATAGGGTTGCCACTCTGCTCCTTTTTACTTACCTTACACCAGAACTTCGCATTCCTCACCTGGAGTTCAGAAACGGGGCCTCCTCAGAGATGTGGAGCGCTCGTGTTCTCCTATGAGCGTATGAATTAGGAAGACCAGGCCACTCGGCCCCTCGAGCCTGCTCCGCCATTCAATAAGATCATGGCTGATCCGATTGTAACCTCAACCCCACATTCCTGCCTACCCCAGTTAACCTTTCACCCCATTGTTAATCAAGAATCTATCTAGCTCTGCCTTAAAAATATTCAAAGACTCTGCTTCCACCGCCTTTTGAGGAAGAGTGCTCCAAAGACTCAAGGACCTCTGACAGAAAAAAGTTTCTCCTCATCTCTGTCTTAAATGGGTGACCCCTTATTTTTATACATTGGCCCCTAGTTCTAGATTCTCCCACAAGAGGAAACCTCCTCTCCACATCCACCCTGTCACGACCCCTCAGGATCTTAAAGGTTTCAATTAAGTCACCTCTTACTCTTCTAAATTCCAGTTGATATAAACCTAACCTATCCAACCTTTACTCATTGGACAACCACCCATTCCTGGTATTAGTCTAGTAAACCTTCTCTGAACTGCTTCTAATGTTTTACATCCTTTGTTAAATAGGAAGACTAATAGTGTACACAGTACTCCAAATGTGTTCTCACCAGTGCCCTATAATGCTGAAGCATTTCTTCTCTACTTTTGTAATCAATTCCCCTCACAATAAATGATAACATTCTATTAGCTTTCCTGATTATTTGCTGTACCTGCATACTAACCTTTTGTGATTCATGCACTAGGACACCCAGATCCCTCTGAATCTCAGAGCTCTGCAATCTCTCACCATTTAGATAATATGCCTCTTATTTATTCTTCCTGCCAAAATGGACAATTTCACATTTGCTCACATTATACTCCATTTGCCAGATCTTTACCCACTCACTTAACCTATCAATGTCACTTTGTAGTCTCCTTATGTCCCTTTTGCAATTTACCTTCCTACCAATCTTTTGTGTCATCGGCAAATTTAGCAGCCATTCCACCTGTCCCTTCATCTAAGTTATTTATATAAATTGTAAAAGTTAAGGCCCCAGCACTGATCCCTTTGGCACATCACTCGTCACAACCTGCCAACCAGAAAAAGACCCATTTATGCCAACTCTCTGCTTCCTGTTAGCTAGACAATCTTCTAACCATGCCAATATGTTATCCCCTACTCCATGAGATTTTATTTTCCACAATAACCTTTGGTGTGGCGCCTTATAAATTGTCGAGGGGACTCCAAATCATAACTCCTTTTTACAGCGCCAGCTACCATATTCCAAGAAGCTACGGAGAGAAGATAAGTGTGTAAGGTAAGTAGCTGAGGGGGTAAAGTTGAGTTGTTGAGGGTTGGGGGAGTGGTCAGGGGGTTGGGGGTTAGTCAGGGAGTCGGGGTGGTAGCTGGGTGGTTGGAGTGTAGTCAGTTGGTCAGGGGTAGTTGGGTACAGGGTAATTGGGGTGTCAGGGGGATAGTTGGGGATGCTCAGGAAGGTAGTCAGGAGGTCAGGAGTAGTCAGGGGTAGTCGAGGGATGGACTAGCCAGGTTCGGGGCGGGGGGTGGGGGGTAGTTAGTCTGGGGTCCAGTAGAGGGCTGGGGGAGCGTCAGTTGTATAGTTATCCAGGAGTTAGAGCTGGTTTTAATCCTTTGAACCTTTCGCGGGTAACAATTCAGGTAACTGAGTTGGAATCATCTGAAGTCCCTGACTTTAACTCAGAGGCCAGGATCTTACAGCTCTGCCGCGTTGTGTCTCCCCCTGGTGGATGTGGCGAGCCATTTAAATCCCCATTCAGTTCAGCGGGACCATAATATCCCGCCAGGTGGGAGGGGCGGGAAAACCCTGCCCAGAATTTCGGAGGGTTCCAGGCTTAGGATAATTACCTATCGGAAGTCCAAACCTCCCAGGAAATTCCCATGTAGTCAGTGCATCGGGACTTCCAAGGGGTCTCCAGCGCATCTTGGAGGTAACCTCTCGGGTACGACCACCTGGAGATCAGAAGTTCTGGGCCAATCACGTTCTTTTTGTGTGATTTTAATGATTGCAATCCTACTGTACCTTTCTGTACCGGCCAAAGTTCCTTGACACAGAATCCCACGTTATTTACTCAAGCTGCAAAGCGTGCTGCTGAATCATGCTGATTCACTAAAGCAACTCCCATCCTATTCTTGCATACCATTTAATATTTACATTCCAGCAATACTCTTAATTAACCAAGGTTAAATGAAAAGTCTAACACAATTTTGTATTATAGTTATCTGTTTATGCATTTACCCGGCCAAGGCCCCTTTGTAGCCTCAGTAGAGCTATCGCCACTGAAGATGAATCATTTCACTGGTTTGTCACTAGAGAAAAGAAACCTTAAGCGGTTACAGGAAAACAAAGCCTGCATCACTAACCAACTCCTTTACCTAGTTCAAGCTGGTTGTATATATTCTAAGCATATTTTCAACTCCAAAGAAAGGTGTCATGTGTTGAATTGTTTTCAGAGAGTAGCTGTAAAATCTGGATCTAGAGAAGGCGTGGGGAGACATTTTCTTATCAAGGGCCACTCACACACACACAAAATCAGTCGTGAGCCACACACATAAAAAACAACTTGATTTATTCTTTTTTAGAGAGAACACAGAAAGGCTCAACTCACCCGCTGCTTTAAAGCGACGGCTGAGTTTGCTTTTCTGTAATGAGCCTTGTTATTGTAGATTCTATGCCGTTCACAATGACTGGTGCTTCAGTCTGCATTTCTGCCATTTCCAAAACCTCATGCCCATCAATGCCATGTTCACCAGTATCTACTCAAAGACAGCAATTGCTTTGGATGGGTAAGCAACAGAGACTGGGATACCTCTCACCCAGGACTATCCCAGAACAGCTCTCGCTCAGGACTCCTCTCACCCAGGACTATCCCAGAACAGCTCTCACTCGGGACTTCTCTCACCCAGGACTATCCAACAGCATCAGTCAAAGGGGTTTAAACTGAAGGGAGATTGGATCGGAAACAGTTCACTTTTTGCTCTTGTGTTGGTTTCAATCTTTAGCTTCTCGGTGTTGTCTCTGGCTTCGGTCCCATTCCCAGACTGGTTCTCCGGGGTTCGGAGTTTTGAAATTAATTCCCGCCTCTGTTTCAAGCGAAGGAACTGAGTAACCAATAAATGAACTCCAGTAACACCAACTCAACAAGTGTCTGAGTAATGCATTTCTCAGGCTGGTTTGCGCACCCTTCTTTTTAAAGGGCCGGTTATTATTTATTCAGAGAAGGGGGACACTGTCCTCCTTGAATCTCTTGCCTGAACTGTTTGCGCTGAACTTCCCTCGTTCTGGCTGCATATTTCGACAAAGCAGCCCCACAGTGGCTGTTAACCTTTACTCAGTAAATGGCGGAGACGTGAGCGTCAAATGCACGTGATATATTTTTTGAAATCTCACCGCGGGCTGGGTGGAAAAGTCTAACGGGCCGTGTCCGACCCGCTGATTTAGGGCCTCGTTAATATAGGCTGTAATTCATCTGTAACGGTTGGCTTAGAGGCTGATCCAGGATTTCAGCAAAAATAATAAAGCAAGGCTGGAGCAGATTGTAAATATAATTCTAATTTAGAGATTGAGTTACAGGTCATAAATTATTTCAACTTCGCCATGTTTTTTCTATTATTGACCCTGTGCTGTCTGATCTACATTGGCCTCGATTTTAGAATTCACATCCTCATTTACAAATTCCTCTGTAGTCTCTTCCCTCCTTCTAACTGAGCAGCGGAAGTGGTGGCACAGTGGTGTTGGCATTGGGCTGGTAATCCTGAGACCTAGGGTAAGGCTCTGGGGATTTGAGTTCAAATCTCACTGTAGCAGTAGATGGTGGAATTTGAGTTGTTTAAAAAAAATCTGGTATTAAAAGTCTAATGATGACCATGAAACCCATCTGGTTCAATAATGTCCTTACCTGGCCTACATGTGACTCCAGACCCACAGCAATGTGGTTGACCATTTACTGCCCTCTGAAATGGTCTAACACCACCACTCAGTTCTCAAGGGCAATTAGAGATGAGCAGTAAATACTGGTCCAGCCAGTGACACCCACATCCCATGAATGAATTAAAAAAAAATCTCTGTAACCTTCCCCAGCCCCACAGTTCTCTGAGATACCGGTGCTCCTCCAATCCTGGCCCCTCACACATCCTGATTTCCCTCACCATTGGCAACTGTCCCTTTAGCTGCCTTAACCCTATGCTCTGGAATTCCCTCCCTGAACTGCTCTGGATCTTTACCTCTCTCTCCTGCTTTAAGATGCTCCTTAAAATCTATCTCACCAGTCCTAACGTCCCCTTCCATACAGCGATGTCAAATTTTGTCTGACAACTTGGAACCCTGGGTGACTTTGCCTCTTGGGCCAGGATTTCTCAAGCTTTCCCAAGTGCTCCAATCACTGTGTTGGCTGAGATAGACCAGAATAAGTATCTAAGTGCTTCACCAGTGGATTTACCCATTGAGCCTTAAAGGGTCATAGAGGGACCCAAAGCTAAAAGATAGTAAAAAGGGGATCTTTCCGGTCACTATTGCATTCCTGTTTGTGGGAGCTTGCTGTGCACAAATTGACTGCCACATTTCCTACATTACAACAGTGACTCCACTTCAAAAAAAAGTAGTTCATTGGCTGTAAAGCACTTTGGAGCATCCAGTCGTCATGAAAAGTGCTATATAAATGTAAGTTATTGTTGTCTATGTTGGAGTTAGGGTAATGTCGTTCCTACACGTGTTTATGATGGCACAAAGCCTACTGGCTATGTTTATTGTGACCACCATTCTCTTTTAGGTTGGTAGTGGAGGGGATGGATGTTTTAAATACCAAAGGACCTTATTTGAAAAGTTCTGTATCCATTGATCAGTAGGAAAGTCTCTTCAGATAAAGTTGTGTTGTTAAAATTTGGGTCCATCTACAATCCTTGAAGGAGAGATTCCTTGTCAGTCATATGATGGAAAGAAAGCTGGAGCATCACTATCCATAGCTCCAGACTACAACATGCAACTCTCTGAGTAAACTGTAACACCACCACCACCACCTTGAAGGCTGAATGGGTAAATTCACCAAGGGCTCTAACCTTTAGATTTTAATCTGTTCAATTGTGGTCAAGGCATGGATTGGAGCACTTGGATAGACTTCAGAGATCCTCGGGGCCAGCGCTCGAAAGGGGCAAGTCTCCCAGGGTTCCCGGCTACCTAAGAACTCACACATAGATATCAGATAAGAACAGGATTACACAAATCTATCATACCCCAACCCTGGTCAAACAAACCCATTGAGACATTCACAAATACGCTACCCTTTTGAGCAAGGTACACTGGTGAGGGTTGAGTGGAAACCACACCTCAACCTTTATTCAAAGGGTGAAACATCCTGGCATTTGAATCCAAGTATGATTTTTTTAAAAAAAACAGATAGCTGAAAGATAAAGAGCCCCCAAGATACTGCCAGGAACCTCGGGCACACGTATCCACCAGAGACTCGCAAGCATGCTTTTATTAAATAATTCCTTATCTTTGTAGTCAGCTGTCTGTCTGACATCTGTTATCAATCCCTTGCCATACTGAAGTCTCTAAGCCAAACCTCGAGAATTCCATCCACATAGTGTTACAGCATGCCCAATACAATGTAAACTCTATCCTTGTCGGACGTGACTCAGTTACTTAAAGTCAGAGTTTAGGCAGAAGTTGGCAACAGTGAAGAGTTTGGATCCCCAAGTGTACATTGGGGTTTTGCTGGTGTTTAATGGGCTAAAGTTATGTAACTGACCAGTAGAGCGGTCCACAAGCTTCTTGTTCCATGTCCAGTTAGAAAATAAATCGTAATCCCTGATGACAGGTCTACCACTCCAGGCCCCATCATTTACCAGAATAATTCTAGGAAACCAAGGTTTAAGCTGAGAGGAGACATTACACAAACTGGGATTGTCTTCCCTGTGTAATGACTCGACGGAGCAGACAGGTTTCAGCAAGAAACTGCTAAGCTTTATTACAGAGAGCTTTTCAGATGCTATACACTTGGCCAGGACTCTCATCAGGAAATCCAGCTCCCCCGCCCCTGGATTGCCTATGCAAAGGGCTCACTGGCCAGAACCTCCACAGAACATCATTTGACTCCTGATAGACAGCAGGAGGGACTATACCCTCAGTTACCACGTTTCCTCCCCCTTTACTTTCTTTTGGCAATTTGAACATCGAACAACAATTTCAGGTGATAAAAGATCAAGTCTCTAAGGCGCTCTCTTTATACAGCTAGAGTGGCGTAGCTCTACCACTTGAGGTTCCTCAACAGGATCGACAGGATCTGAAAGTGCATCATGAGACACATCGTAGGAACATGGCAGTTCAGAATTTGGCATCTCTACAGAGACATTGGGCTTGTCAAATCGAGGTCATTCAGCTATCTCAGGAGTTCGATGTTTATCACAGGCAGAAGAGTTGGTTGTTGGAATGTCTCTCTGACACTAATATGATCTATGTACTTACAGATGATTCTAAATCCCACTTGTACTTGGAAAGATAATGGACCAGCCTCTGAAACAATTGTTCTAGGAGCCCAACAGGGTCCACTGCCGAAATTTCACATGAATACCTATGTCACCTACACCAAATGTGAAAGCTTTGCTGTGTTTGTTGTGGTTCAATTTTTAATTACTCTGATTCCGCTGTACCTTCTCCTCTAAATTTGGAAACACTAGGCGTAACCATGTACATAGGCAGTGTCTCATCAATAATTCAGATGGTGTTGAACCTGTAGCCGAATGTGGTGTTATACGATAACGAAAAGAAAGTGGGAAAGTCGAGATTCCAGAGTGCCTTCCAATGGCTTTTTCACACCAGACTTAAAAGCTCTCTCAGTTAGACCATTCGATGAGGGATGGTAAGGAGCTGTTTTAATATGTCTGATTCCATCCAGATCTATAAATTTCTGAAACTCTGTGTTGGTAAAAGCAGTGCCATTATCTGAAATGACAATTTCAGGTAGGCCATGTACGCTGAAACAGTGACATAGCTTCTCTATAGTTGAGTTTGACGTTGGCAACTTGGCTTCATACACATCCATCTATTTGGAATGTGCACCTACAATTAACAAGAACATGGTACCCAAGAATGGTCCTACATAATCGATATGTAATCGAACGCAGGGTCGACCAGGCCACTCCCATGGATGCAGAGGAACCGGAACAGGCAACTTCTGTTGTTGCTGACACTGGATACAGTGCTTGACCAAGTTTCCAATATCTCCATCGATGCCCGGCCACCAAACATAGCTTCACGCAAGCATTTTCATTTTTGATATTTCTGGATGGGCACTATGGAGTTCTGTCAAGAGCGGCTCTCTGCCTTGTGGTGGGACCACCGCTCCTGACCCCCCACAACAAAATCCCACCTTGGCAGCTCAATTCCATCTGTCTGACATGGAATGGTCTCAATTCTGAGATACAGGCGAGTTTGGCCATCCTGTTAAGACAAAATCTCTGACTTTCGATAATGTCGGATCTCTGTTCATCCAATTTCTAATTTGTTTCACACACACAGGTGAAGAATCTAAGAAATTCAATAATAGCGCTACTCCTGCAGAACGGGAGTATGCACAATACCGTCTGGCAACGGGAGACAACTAAATGCATCTGCATTTGCAACGTGTAGGCCAGGATGGTTGTAATAATTGTAAGTTATGCCATTTCTTACTGTTATGGGGATCATGTGACTGTTTTGACAAACCAGCCCCATGTGCGGGAATCTTAGGGGTGGAGCTTTTTAGCCTTGGTCTTGGAATAAGCATTTAGCCTCGTCTGGAGTCTGTAAATAAAGTTTACTGTTTCTTACGAGAAACTAGTCCTGCATTCCAAGTTTACTGCAATGGTACATAAAAGTACAGTCGTACGCAGATAATGTCAGCGCCCATCGTTGTATCATTGCTAAAGGTGGGATGGCCTTGTCCTCGCTGAATAAACCCATTAATGGTTAATGGACACAATGGTGAAGTGGCGACCATACAAGTACTGATGGAGTTTCGTCACCCTGACTACTACCGATAAACCTTCCTTTTCTAGCTGGGAATAGTTATTCTCGGCTGTGGAGAGGGTTTTCGAGACATTTCCAACGGGCCTTTCAGACGCACTTTTCATTTTCTGGGATAACACAGCTCCCATGCCGTAAGGAGAGGCATCACATGTTAATGCCAGCTCTTTCGACAAGTCGTAGTGTACCAATAGACACGACGAATGCAACAATTCCTTTGCTTTCACAAAGGCTTCTTCCTGTTGTGACCCCCAAAGCCAACGGTGGTTCTTTTTTAGTAACGAGTGTAATGATGGCAACACAGTTGCTAGATTTAGTAAGAAGCAGCCATAGTAGTTGATCATGCCCTGGAAGTACTTGAGTTCTGTTACATTGGATGGTGATGGCACATCTTTTACTACCTGAACTTTATCTTTTACCGGGTGCAGTCCCATGGCATCCACCCTGTGACCTAGATAAATCACTTCAGGTGCCTGGAATGTGCACTTTTCCTTCATTAACTGTATGTCACCTTCTACGAACCTCCGTAGCACCTCCTCCAGGTTGGTCAAGTGTTCAGTCTCGGTTAACCCTGTGATAAGGACATCATCTAGATATACAATTACTCATGTGAGTCCTTGCAAAGGGCTCTCCATTGTTCTTTGGAATATAGCACACACCAACGAGACCCCAAAGGGCAGACGGGTGTACTGATAGAGACCCTTGTGTGTGTTAATGGTTATGTGCTCCTTCGATGGGCTATCCAGCTCTAGTTGCTGGTAAGCGTTGCTCATATCCAATTTCGTACAGAACTTGCCTCCAACCAGATTAGCATATAAGTCATCTATCCTTGGGTTAGGCTACTTGTCTAGTTTGGCTGCCATAGTTACATTCAATTTATGGCCTCCACAGATACATATTGTGCTTAACCACTGGAACTATGGGCACAGTCCATTCTGAGAATTGGACAGGTTGGATAATGCCCGGCCATTCTAACCGGCACAGCTCCTCGTTAACCTTTTCTTTCTATGTATAAGGCGCAGGTCTTGCCTTAAAGAAGTGAGGAGTTGCCTGTGGCTCCTCATCTATCTTGGCCTGCGTACCTTTTACCTTCCATAGTTCATCCTGAAAAACCATGTTATATTTTCTTAGACTGTCAGGAACTCCATCAGATTTGAGGTAAAATATACCAGACCAGTCGAGCTTGATTTTCTGTTGTCAGTCTTGGCCTAAAAGACTGGGTCCTCCTCCTTTCACAATTATTACAGGCAACTGGGCTGTCTGTTACTTGTAAGAAACAGGTACTTTGATGATGCCCTTTACCTCAATGGATTTTCCTGTGTATGTCCTTATTTTAGCGGTTGTCCACTCCAGGTTTATTGGTTGTCTACCTTCTTAAAGGTACCTGAAAATCTCCTCTCCCACCACCGTAGTTGAGGCACCGGCATCCACCTCCATTATTAGTGGCTTCTCGTTCACTTGGATTGTGACAGCGATAGGGGGGTTCGGTTTTTACAGCTGTTAATGTTATACAAAGAATAAATGTCGGCTTCAGCAGCTTCAAGTACTGCTGGATTCTTTAATTCGATTGTGTTGCTTTGCTGTTTTGTGGCTGCTTCAGCTTTGCCTGGCATTGCCTTGCTGCATGACCTTTCTTATGGCAATAATGACATTCTGCCTCCTCAAAGGTACAGGTGTCCGATCCATGGTCACCTCCGCATCTATAACAATTTAATCATGGAGTCGCTGCTGAAGTGTTTCTACTCGGCCTTTTCACGTTTCTAACAGCGGGCATTGCCTCTCGCTACGATGCTGTGGGCCTGGTTTTTGCACCAAGCCTGGCAGTAGGCTCCTGCCCCACATAAAGTCGATGTCGACCCTGGTGAGTAAACTGCGCTGTACAGCGTCGTCCTGAACCCCACAAACTCATCAGTCCCGCAGCGTCTCATTTAATGTGTCCCCAAAGTCCACAGTGTTCTGTCAACTGCTTGAGGGTCGCTACACGGGTTGCGATGGACCCTCCCGGGCCCTAACTCTGGAATTAAATTAAAAACGCTGCATTATTACCGCTGGTTTCGGCTGGAAGTGCGTTTTCACAAGGTCCGCTAATTCATTATAGGACTTAGAATTGGAGACGCTTGAGGCTGTCAGGTTACGAATGAGGTTGTGTGTTTCAAGAGGATGGCTTTCCGCTTTTCCTAAGCAGTAATTTCGTTCGCTGCGAAATAAAACCTGAGGCGCTCTACATACTGGCTCCAGTCTTCCATAGTCGCATCATATGGATCAATTCTACCAAAGAGTGGCATGACTGGTGAGTAGCCTTTTTTTCTTAAAATTCAATGTACTCACAGTAACAGGACGAGGCACAGAGTCGGGGCTAATTTTTACCCTCGTCACAAAAAGTAATGACTCGATGGGACAGGTTTCAACAAGAAACAGATAAACTTTATCACGGAGAGCTTTTCAGGTGCTGCACCCTCGGCCAGGACTCTCGTCAGGAAACCCCAACACCCCCCCGGGTTGCCCACGCCTCCAGAGAACATCAAGTGTCCTGTGATAGACAGCAGGAGGGGCTATATCCTCAGTTAGCAGTCCCCGGAATTTAGAAAATTAAGAGGTGGTTTGATCAAAGTTTTCAAAATATTAAGGGGGCCAGGCAGGATTGATAGAAACCACTTCTGCTGGTTGGGGGTTGGTCTCGGACTAGGGGGCAGAGTCTAAAAATTAAAGCCAGACCTTTCAGGAGTGAAATTGGAAAACACAAAGGGTGGTAGAAGTTTGGAACTCTCTTCCACAAATGTCAGTTGATGCATGGTCAATTGTTAACTTTAAAACTGAAATTGATAAGGTTTTCATTAGCCAGAGGTATTAAGGAATATGGGACAAAGGCGGGTATATGGAGTTGGGTAACAGATCAGCCATGATTGCAGTGAATGGCCGAACAGGCTCGAGGGGCTGAGTGGCATCTTCCTGTTCCAATGTTCCTCTGTTCAACGAGCCAAATTGGTCAATGTGTTAGTAATAATGCTCTGGAGTAGGATGGACCAGCGTAGCTCAAATTTTCGGATTACCGTATCTACCATAGAGGATCAAACCAGTTTCAATCTCACATTGTCAATTTTGAACCCAACACAATCTTCCTTAAACTCCATCCCCGAGGGTGATAGGTCATTGAGGGCAACAGCTGGAATTGAAAACTCAAAAATAACGCTAGAAGGCCTAATGTATTCCTAGATGGTAATGTGTGAAAATGATCCTTTCTGAATGGAATGTAAGAGTTTGTTATTGTTAATGCAACAAGCATCAATCGTCACAGCAAATCAGTTCATCGTCACTTGTAGGCATTTGCTGGCAGTGTTCTAAGAGAAACATACAGCATAGAACTAGGCCGTTCAGCCCTTTGCAGCCATGCTGGCTCTTTGAGAGGGCTATCCAAACAATCCCACTCCCCCTTCTCTTTCCTCATAGTCCTGCAAATTTTTCCACTTCAAGTATTTACCCAATGTTCCTTTTGAAAGTTACTACTGAATCTGCTTCCACTGCCCTTTCAGGCAGCACCTTCCAGATCACAACAATTCACTGTGCAGAAATAATTCTTCTCATCTCCCTTTGTTCTTCTGTCAATTATTTTAAGTCTATGTCCTCTTTTTAAAGCCCCCTCCTCTGGCTGGAGCAAGTCCTTGTGAGTCCTTTCTTCCTTTTCTTGCTTTCTTGTGTTCTGAGTCCATATTCAGTGTTGGATTTCTGGGTCCTTAGCCCTTTGTTGGAAACTCTTGATCAGTTTTTGCTAGTTTTATAAATTGATCTGTCTGCATGATGCATTGATAACCTAGTAAAGGCTACGAGTTAGTTACCAATGTTCTTAAATGCAGTCAGCATTCGAGGAAAGAAATGGAAGTGAACAAATGAAAATAAAAGATAAAACAGGAGTATGTGTCTAACTTTATGAAGAGGTCAGGGAATTATGAATGGTGCTAATGCCTTTTCAAGGACTTTGATGTTAGCTTTCTGGGTGATTAGTAATCCATATGAGCTATTGCTTTAAAGGGGTTATCATTTCCAAAGGTCACAGCTATTTAAAATGATCTGATAACCAGGAAGTAGAAGCAGACAAGAAGCTCAGGATGGGTTGTACCACAGTCTGGTCCTTGCTGCTGCTGTAAGTACAAGATTTGCCTCACAATCACCTTCTTCCGCTGATAATGAAAGAAACCCAGGAGAATAATAATCTCTCTTTAATAGAGCAGGCAGACCAATATTGACTTGGTTACTTCAAGAATTTCTGCCTCACACTCGCATTAAATCACACAGTGCTAAGTTGCTATAAGCCATACTCTGCTTTTCACTTCTCTCTCTCTTTCTCTCTTCAACTGCTAAGGAATTTTAGGATAAGGATCTCAACCTGAACCGTTAGCTCTGTTTCTCTCTCCTCTAATGTGCTGCCCGATCTGCTGAGTATTTCCAGCATTTTCTGTTTTTATTAAGGACATTTAGGATAAGCGCAGCAGTGCTTTGCTTGGGCTGATGTTTACAGAGGGCTGAAAATGGGAAGCTGACCAGAACAGAACAAAGATATTGGCTAGCATTTCTGCTCTAGATTTCTAACTGGTGCTGCTTATTGGAAAGTATGTGTGAAGAGTCATACAGCATTGATACCAGCATAGATTGTCCAGCTGGCACTCAGACAGAAAAGATGGGGGTGGTGGGTGTAGTGTTCAATTGTTCTGCATTTGATTACGTGAGTCTGTTCACTATTGTTGTTCACTCTGCTTTATTAGTTAAGCCTGGGTGTCGACTCAGAGAAAAGTAAACAAAGCCGTAGAAAGAGCTGGGAGCCAGAGCTGTAGCATGGAGTAGACATTTTAAAGCACTGTGAATAAAACTTGTTACACACATAGAAACTGGTGTCATCTCTGCATAGCTCTTGAGAGAAATAAAATATACAACAAGGTGGCAATGAGAATCATGGAGAAAAGTTTAAATCTATCCACTCATCAGAGATGTTGAATTGGGAGAGAAGGAGAGCAAGGGGAACATGCTTCATCTTAGAATCATAGAATGATACAGAAGGAGGCCATTCAACCCATCACCACCTCTGGTACATTGGAACTAGAGGAGGCCATTCAGGTACTCAAGCAAGTTCTGTCACTCACTTAGACATTAGCTGATCTGTATCTTAACTCCAACTACCTGCCTTGGGTTCATCAGCCTTTAGTACCCTTACCCAACAGAAATCCAGCAATTTCAATTGTGAGATTTTCAATTCACCACCCTCCCACCCTCCAGTTTCCAGTTTTTTGGGGAAGAGAGTTCAGATTTTCACTACCCTTCATGCGAAGAAGTGTTTCCTGTCATTGGTGTGCTAATTCTTGGAAGTATTTGTCCAGTTGGTCCCTGCGCCCTGCTCTTTCCCCATAACTGTGGGTGCTCTCCTTTCTCAGGAATCTATCCAATTCCCTCTTCAGCGCTGGAGGGCTTTATTAATCCTTGTCCGGAGACATAGAGAGAAGTGTAGTGTCGCACACCCTCCATATGTCTGATCTAAACCAAAACTCTGCTGCACGTATCCTAACTTGCACCAAGTCCCCTTCACTCATTTACCCCTGTGCTTGTTGACCTGCACTGGCTCTCAGTCTGGCAACACCTTGATTTTAATACTCCTTCAGCAGCCTAGGCCGTAAGCCCTGGAATTTATTCCCTAAACCCCTCGGTCACTATCAGCCTTTACATTGCTGCTTAAAACCTACCTCTCTGACCAAGCTTTTGATCACCTGTCCTAATATCTCCTTATGTGGCTTAGTGTCAGATTTTGTCTGAATGCTCCTGTGAAGTTCCTTGGGATGTTTGATTATCTTAAGTGCATGTTATAAAGTTGCCTGATTAAAGCTACTTTTCATGCTGGGACTTGTTCAATCCAGATTCTGGGAAGCCAGTTAAGGTGCTTTATGCCACCTTCCTGAATTCACACACACGTGAATCATGTCTCCTGTATCCTTACTATGGAGTTGGCGATGCAGTTCTTCAGGGATCTACTATTCTGCTGCAGGGATAAGCTGTTCAAATGTGGGGAATAGATTCACAGACACAGGTCTGCATGCATCGTAATCCGGAACCTCCCAGGTTTAGAGGATCCATTCCATGCCCAAGAACCACGTCTGAGGCTTGAACACATAATCCAGGCTGACACTCCTGGTGCAGTATTGAGGGAGTGCTGAACTGTTGGAGGCACGGTCTTTCAGATGAGATGTTAAACCGAAGCCCCGTCTGCTCTCTAAGGTGGATGTAAAAGATCCTGCACCGCTGTTTTGAAGAAGGGCAGAGGAGTTCTCCCCAGTGTCCTGGCCAATATTTATCCCTTAATTAACATATTAAAAGGGATTATCTGATCATTATCACATTGCTTCTATGTGGGATCTTGCTGTGTGTAAATTGTCTGTTGTATTTCCTACATAACAACAATGACTATGCTTCAAAAGCACTTTGTGGCACCCTGAGGTTGTGAAAGGTGCTATATAAATGCATGTTCTTTCTTTCATGTGGAGCATTTACACACGGAGTGACTTGGGCATTAGCCAGGAGTTCACTGTCTGTGGAATCGGAAGAAGATTACATTTTTAAAAGTTTGCGTGACTCCAACGGATTGTCGATGAACAGCCACTACAATCCTCGTGGGGTTACTTGGAGAGAGAAAAGACACAACAGATAAATCCTGCTGAGAGTATCTGTTAAATGCAGTGGTACATTTATCACGCTAATGGTCATTAAACAGAGCCCAGTCCATTTCACTCAACGTGTAAATAATACAAGTGAACTCATCCAAAGTGTTAGGCCCTGCAGTTCACCAGCAGCACGAGAGCCAATGAAAATGTTAAATGAAAACAAAGAAAACCCTTGACTTTTCACTGGGTCTACTGGACCGCGTCCAAACAGAAACTCTGCCTTTCTTTGGAATCGAAAGCTGACTGCTGCTTCCTAGCTTTCAAAGTACTGATCCTGGAAGTCCCACCAATGTTATTAATGCTTTCCAGTGCAATGCCGGGCTTCCAGCTTTTCTGGGCCTCCTGCTGTTCAGGCCTGTTAAATATGGTCTTGGCAAAGCTTTCGCATCACTTTGTTTCGAGAAAAGTAAATTCCCTCGCCTCCACGTGAAAATTCATCATTAAGGAAAGGAACAAAATGTTCTTTTCGCCACGGCCTCTCAATGTCCAATCGCAGTAAGAGCCACTTGGGAGAGTAATACCACTTGGTCAGAAATAATGCACAATAGATGTACATTTTTAAGGAAGGGGTTTTGCTTTCAAACAAACGCCCGTTGGCATCCAGGCAGGAGCCATTTTGAAAATTAAGCTATGCTTGACAATTCACATGGGTTATGCCATATTGAAGGTAAATTTGGGATGCCCACCTCCAGCACCACAGGGATATGCCATGCATGCAGTGATCACAAATTCTTCGGAGCGAAGATGGTGGGTATGCGGAGCTGGAGGTCTGGTCTCACACTTCTCCTGGAGGCCAAAGATGGTCAGGAAACCCAACCGCTCCAGTCCCTGCTTAATGGTCATTTAACTGATAAATGTACCGTCCCAATCAAAGTGAACAAGTGGCAACAAGAGATAGACAGTGAGGAAAAGGAGGAAGAATGTTTGAGAAGACCAGGAGGAAAGGAAATGAATTCATACACTTCCCGATGAGCAGCCTTGGTTCTGGTGTCTATTCTGCTGCTGTGTCCTCAGTTTCTGAATTCTCCGACAGGAGTTTCCTGCTCTATACCGTGTGTGTGCTGATCTGCTGCTGCCAGTTCCCATCCTGCTCTCCATTCTGCTCTGCTGCCGCCAATTGTCCTTTGCTGTTCTCTGGCCCCTAAATCCCGACTCCATCTCTCTCCCTGGAAACTACCTAAGGTCGACTCAGACAGTTCACAACCTTGGTATTTTATTTGACCCTGAGATGACCTTCTGCCCAAACATCCGCCACATCACCCCACTCAAATATGGCCTCAGCTCATCTGCTGCTGAAACCATCATCCATGCCTTTGTTATCTCTAGACTCCACCACTCCAGTGCATCCCTGTCCAGCCTCCCACTTATACCCTCTGTAAACTTGAGATCATCCAAAGCTCTGCTGCTGTGTCTTAACGCACACCAAGTCCCCATTCACCTATCACCCCTGTGCTCACTGCCCTACACTGGTTCCTGGTCAAAGCACACCTCAGTTTTAAATTTCTCAACCTTGTTTTCAAATTCTTCCACACCTCCCCCCTCTCTCCAGCCTCACAACCTTCTCAGATATGTACACTGCTCTAATTCTGGCCACATGATCATCCCTGATTCTCTACGCTCCACCACTGGTGGCCGTGCTGTCCGCGTTGTTTTTTTAATTTATTTCATTCATGGCAATATGGAGATCGCTGACAAGTCCAGCATTTGTTGCCCAACCTGACGGCCCTCGAACTGAGTGGCTTACTAGAACAGTTCAGGGGGCCAGTTAAGAGTCAGCCACGTTGCTGTGGGTCTGGAGTCACATGTAGGCCAGACAGGGTGGAGACAGCAGGGACAGGATATTGAGCTTGTCGGGCGGGTGTAAAATGACGCGTGATGACACCGGGCGAGTGCCCTGACATCGTCACGCACTCATGCGATATGTTGGTCAGCAGCGTTCCCGCCAACAATCCACAGGCCCGTTAAGGCTATTAAGGTTCTAGTTCAATGAAACTTTTCGCTGCCCGTCCCAACCTTCCAGTTGGCCTTTGGGGGTTTTTTTTTTTTACAATCAGTGATTGAAAAAAAATCAATCTTTTTCAAACATGTCCCTGCCGATGTGACGGAGCCTGTAAGCAGGGGCGTGTTATTACCATTTTTCAATTCTTTGCCTTTTATTTTCAGAATCCTTCAGCTCCCTGAGGCACAGAGATGACCCAGGGAGCTTTTACTGCAGGCGCCCCAGCCCGGACTTCATCGCTCTTGCTCCTCCTGCGCATCCCACCACCCCCCTCCCCCACCTCGGCAGCGCCGAGCGCTGCAGCACGCGTTTCACGCTGGCTGGCCGGTTAACCGTGTGTGAAGTCGCGGTTGGAGGGGGGAGGGGGCCGATCATGGCTGCTCCCACTCACCCCTCCCCCCACCAAACCCGCCCGACAACCGGAAAATCTTGGCCCAGATTTCCTTCCTGAAAGAACGTTTGTGAACCAGATGGGTTTTAAACTACAGTCTGTATAGTTTCATGGTCACCATTGCTGAGACCAGCTTTCAATTCTAAATTCATTCAAGTTAAATTTTCACCAGCTACCACGGTGGGATTTGAACCCTTATCCCCAGGGTTTATAGCCTGGCCCTGTGGGTTACCAATCCACTGACATGACCACTATGCCACCCATTGCCTCCCAGCCAAGGCTGTAAGCTTTGGGATTCATTCCCTAGCCCTCTCTGCTCTCCACACGTCATTCCCCCTTTAGGAGGCTCTTTAATACTTACCACTTCGACCAAGCTTTTGCTCGCCTGCCCTAATATCTCCTTTTGTGTCTTGGTGTCTGATTTTGTTTGATAATTCGCTCCAGTGAAACACCTTGGGATGTTTTGCTATATTAAAGGTGCTATATAAATGCAATTTGCAGTTGTTCTTTCTCATAGTCACTGACTCCATCCATCCCTTTGTTGGTAAATTGAATCCATTCACTTGTGTTACTAAGCAACAAGGGCACTGCTCAGCTCTGCCTGAGCCTGGATCAGGCTCCACTGGTTCATGGCCAACTCCCCACTGCTTGGCTCTCCATTTCCCATGGAAGTATCTCCAGCAGTGCAGCCACTCGTGTTCTGTCTCTCGCACGCTTTCCAGACTCATTCAGCCTCCACACCTGTCTCTGGTTCACCAGCGCTCCAAGCTGATCCCGCCTTCTCCACAATAGCTGCACCCAAGCCTCAGGACCTCTGGTTTTAACACTGGGCTGTCTCCCATTGTCTTCTCCTGTTCCTCGACTTACAGCCATATACATACCCGCAGTAACTATTGACATGCGTGTGTCACATAATGTTTTCTGTGTATGTTAGTGTCATTAGCTACTTTATTGGATCACTAAGCCACTGGCCTTCATGGATATAGGTCGGTTTCAGTTGATTGCACAATATTGCTGAGTCATGAGCCAATGGTTGCAGCTCAGTTTTTAGCTCATTATAAAGGCATATAATCTCCACTAATGAGAATTCTGATGCTTGCTTTCAAAATCACCTATTTCTGCAGGTTTCTGCACCCCCCCCTCCCCTACCCACCTCCGCCACCCCACCACCAACCATCATTGCTTACAATTATCATTGAAATATTGAAAACAAAAGGCTGCAAAACACAACCACAATTTCTTCCAATGCCACGCTAAGTTAGCTGGTCTGAACCATGATAACACTGAGGCCTTACAGCAACAGTACCTTGAATTTATGTAGCACCTTTAATGCTGTAAAGCGTCCCGAGGAGTTTACCAAACAAAATTTGTCAATGAACCACATGAGGACATGTGGCCAATAGCTGGATCAATGAGGTAAGTGCATACGAACATACGAATTAGGAACAGGAGAAGGCCACTCAGCCCCACAAGCCTGCAGCACTATTCAGTAAGATGATGGCTGCTCTGAATGTAACCTCAGCCCTATGTTCCTGCCTAACCCGGATAACCTTTCACCCCCCTTGTTAATCAAGAATCTATCGAGCGCTGCATTAAAAATATTCAAAGACTCTGGTTCCACCGCCTTTTGAGGAAAAGAGTTCCAAAGACTCAAGGACCTCCGAGAGGGAAACATTTTGCCTCATCTCTGTCTTAAATGAGCGACCCCTTATTTTCAAACTGTGAACCCTAGTTCTAGATTCTCCCACAAGAGGAAAACCCTCTCCACATCCACCCTGTCAAGAGCTCTCGGGATCTTAATGCTTTCAATCAAGTCACCTCTTACTCTTCTAAACTCCAGTGGATACAAGGCTAACCTGTCCAACTTTCCCTCGTAAAACAACCCACCCATTCCTGGTATTAGTCTAGTAAATCTTCTCTAAACAGCTTCTAGTATATTTACATATTTTTTTAAATAAGGAAACCATACTGTACACAATACTCCAGATGTGGTCTCACCAGTGCCCTGTACAACTCAAGCATTTCTTCTCTACTTTTGTAATCAATTCCCCTCGCAATATATAACATTCTATTAGCTTTCCTAATTACCCGCTGTACCTGCATACTAGCCTTTTGTGATTCATGCACTAGGACACCCAGGTCCCTCTGAATCTCAGAGCCCTGCAATCTCTCACCATTTAGATAATAAGCTTCTTTTTTATTCTTCCTGCCAGAATGAATGACTTCACAATTGCACACATTATACTCCATTTGCCAAATCTTTGCCCACTCATTTAACCCATCTATATCACTTTGTAGCATCCTTATGTCCTCTTCACAATTTACTTTCCTACCCATCTTTGTGTCATCAGCAAATTTAGCAACCATTCCTTCAGCCCCTTCATCCAAGTCATTTACATAAATTGTAAAAAGTTAAGGCCCCAGCACTGATCCCTGTGGCACACCACATGTTACATCCTGCCAACCAGAAAATGACCCATTTATGCCACCTCTCTGCTTCCTGTTAGCTAGCCAACATTCTATCCATGCCATTATGTTACCCCTTACACCATGAGCTTTTATTTTCTGCAATAGCATTGGTGTGACACTTTATCAAATGCCTTCTGGAAATCTGAGTACAGTCCATCCACCGGTCCCCCTTTATCCACAGCACATGTGACTCCTTCAAAGAACTCCAATAAATTGGTTAAATAAGATTTCCCTTTCACAAAACCATGTTGACTCTGCCTGGTTGCCTTGAATTTTTCTAAATGCCCTGCTTTAATAATAGCTTCTAACATTTTCCCTATGACAGATGTTAGGCTATCTGGCCTATAGTTTCCTGCTTTCTATCTCCCACCCTTTTTGAACAAAGGAGTTATATTTGCTATTTTCCAATCTAATGGAACCTTCCCTGAAACTAGGGAATTTTGGAAAATGAAAACCAATGCATCAACTATCTCACTAGCCACTTCTTTCAAGACTCTAGAATGAAGTCCATCCGGACCCAGGGACTTGTCAGCCTGCAGCCCCAACAACTTGCTCAGTACCACTTCCCTGGTGATTGTAATTTCCCCAAGTTCCTCCTTGCCTACCATTTCCTGATTTACAGCTATTTCTGGGATGTTACTTTTGTCCTCTATAATGAAGACCAAAGCAAAATGCCTTTTTAATTCATCCGCTATCTCCCCACTTTCCATTATCAATCCCCAGACGCACTCTCTATAGGACCAATGCTCAATTTGTTAACTCTTTTCTTATTTAAGTATCTATTGAAACTCTTACCATCTATCTTTATATTACCAGCTAGCTTTCTCTCATACTTGAATTTTTCCCACCTTTGTCATTTTTACCGTTCTTTATATTCTTTCCAATCTTCTGACCTGCCACCCGTCTTTGCATAATTATATGAACTTTCTTTAAGTTTGATAATGTATTGAACTTCTTTAGTTAACCACGGATAGTGGGCCCTCCCCTTGGATCTTTTCTTACTTATTGGAATGTATATATTCTGTGTATTCTGAAATATCTCTTTAAATGTCTGCCATTGAACTTCTGTTGACCTATCCCTTAACCTCATTTGCCAGTTCACTAGCTAGCTCTGCTTTCATACCCTCATAATCGCCCTTATCTCAGTTTAAAATACTAGTCTTGGATGCACACGTTTCTCCCTCAAAATGAATGCAAAAGTCAATCATACTATGATCGCTACTACCTAGGGGCGCCTTCACTAGGAGGTCATCAATTAATCCTATCTCGTTGCTCAATACCAGGTCTGGTATAGCCTGCTCTCTGGTTGGCTCTAGAATGTGCTGTTCCAAGAAATTATTCCGAAAACATTCAATGAATTCCTCATCTATACGACCTTTGCCCATCTGATTTTTCCTGACTATATGTAGATTAAAGTCCCCCATGATCATTGCTGTACCTTTCTGGCAAGCTCCCATTATCTCTTCTTTTATACTCTGTCCTACTGTGTAGTTACAATTAGGGAGACCTGTACACCCTCCCACAAATGACTTCTTGCCTTTATCATTCCTCATCTCAACCTAAGCTGCTTCTACATCCTGGTTTCCTGAACTTAGGTCATCCCTCTCTAACGTGCTAATACCATCATTAATTAACAGAGTCACCCCTCCACCTTTTCCTAACTTCCTGTCCTTCCTAAATGTCACATACCCTTCAATATTCAGATCCCAATCTATGTCATCCTGTAGTCATGTCTCTGTAATGGCTATCAGATCATACTTATTTATTTCTATTTGCATGATCAGTTCACCTGTTTTGTTTCAAATGCTACCTGCATTTAGATACAGAGCCTTTAGTTTTGTCCTTTTACTATTTTTGTAGCGTCTAGCCTTATCTGCTGATTTACTCTTAGAATTGTGCTCTCTGTCCCTTCCTTTCACAGTCTGTTTATCATTTCCCATATTAATACCTGCCTCTCTTGCCTTGTCTCTACTCTTTGGTTTACCACATCTTCCCAAATTTGATCCCTTTCCCTCACTATTCAGTTTAAAACCCTCTCTACTTCCCTAGTTAGTTGACTCGCAAGGACATCAGCCCCAGCACGGTTCAGGTGTAGACCATCCCAACAGTACAGATCCCACTTTCCCCAATAATGGTGCCAGTGCCCCCGAACCAGAACTCACTTCCCCCACACCAGCCTTTAGGCCACACCTCCATTTCTCTAATCTTATTTGTCCTATGCCAATTTGCATGCGGCTCAGGTAATAATCCAGAAAGTTTTAAGGAGTATCTTAAAGGAGGTTAGTGATGTCGAGAAGTAGGGAGGGAGGGAATTCCAGAGCTTGCAGCCCAAACAGCTGAACGCATGGCCGCCAATGGTGAAGGAGAGCTGGGATGTGCAAGGGGCCAAAAAGGAGGGTCTCAGACATCTTGGAGGAGCTTAGGGAGGGGCGAGGCTGATAGGAATTTGAAAGCAAGGATGAGAATTTTTCAGTCAAGGCCTTGCTAAATCAGAAGCCCAGTTAAGTCAGCATGTGCAAGGGTGATTCTACATTAATATCTGCAGCTCTAGGCTGGAGAGGTGAAAATTCCAGCCAGGCTGATTCCCACTCCCAGTTACTATGGAGTGACTCCAGCCAGAAAAAGTGCGTACAAGGATGTCAGGAGCAATCAGGCCTGGTCATGACATTCCCTGGAGAAAATAACCATCCAATGCACAGGTCAATTAGTGAAAAATGAGTGCTTGGAGAGCCAGCTGGACTCAGGATCTTCAGAAACAGAAGCCAAGATCAAAGAAACACACGGGTGAAAAATTGACAAAGGGCTTTTTTTATTCATTCATGGGATGCGGGTGTTGCTGGTGAGGTCGGCTAGAGCTATAATTATATTATTAATTCTAGCTGGAGCTATAATTCCTCCATGGTGTTTCTCAGTTTTTGAAAAATGTATTGTTGATGGTCTGGCTCCCTCTTTAATTGATACTCGTGGTGTGACAACAGTGTTGGTGCTTTGTCCAGTGGGCTTTACTGTTGCTCACACTGCAATTCAAGAGTCTTTGTCGATTAGTGAGCCAATGCCAGTGAGGTACTGACAAGCCACAAAGGTTAGGAATCCCCTGCTGTTTTCTAAGAGAAGATATATCTTTAATGCTGCAAAGATATGTTAAGCAATGGTGAAACTGCAAGAAATGGAAGCAATTGCATTGTTGAATCCCGTTTACAGAGTTTCTCTGATGTGGGCATCAAAAACGAAAGCTAGACTTCCCTCGAATTTAGTTTATGGGAAACTGGTCCTGAAATTGTCGTGTGTGTGTGTGATTCACTGCACTAATATCTAGCACTCAGCTTCCTCAGTGCTAAAGCAGTACATCTATAAAGTAGTCGGGAATTCTGTTTCCAGTTACTTATATGTAATGAACATTGTTCACCAGGAACAATTCAGAACAATTCCCCTTCCCACCACAGCTCCATCCCCTCCCCCTCAAATGAGATTAGGTTTCTTCCGGCACTGAAATTCGTGCAACGAAAATGCAAACATTTTCAATGCTAAAAGTTTACATTCTGTCTGTCACTACTGAAAGTAGATTAAAGATAATTTCACACCAAGGGCTATTGTGTGGTAACAAAGTGGCAGGGCTCAACAAAACTGTTAAAATTTAAAGAACTGTTATGGGGCATGTGACTTTTATACATCTTGTTAACTAATCATCACCTTTGACCTTCCGCTAGGAATAGATTTGGGAACTCTTTTATTTTTAAACTCTGATTGAGAGTATTTTCCTCCCTACATTTTATCTCTGTTGACCTCTGGGTCTCCTGCCGGGGGAGTTTTAATCCTTCCCACTTCTTTTCTTCATCTCTGTGCCATGTATCTGCACCCCCTACTGCTGACTAGGATGGTGTTTGCTTTACTGGTACGTGACCTGGAAGATCGAGACTGCAAATAACATCTTTTGATCAATGACCCAATAGGGTCCTTCTTTTTTTTTATAAATCTACAACTGCTGGCTGAAACAGTAACCCCTCGCCTCTCTTTCAAGCTGCTTCCTACTTAAAACAGCCCTGGTTGTTAAGCTATTTGAGAGTTCTTTGATGAGGCAACGACCATACTGTGGCCCAGTCAATGTGTGAGCCGACTCGGCGAAGAGGGTCTTGGCTATGATCCCCACGTTGTGCAGAGTTAATTGGCCCTTATGTTACTTTTGTGTTAGCGCTTTTTTCAATTCAGAACCTGGGAGCCCATAATCCTGGCAGTGGTGCCACCAACAGACAACAACCACGACTTGTATTTATGTAGCACCTTTTTTTCACAGCAAAATGTCCCAAGACACTTCACAGGAGAGCAATCAAGCAAATTTGACAACAAACTACACAAAGAGATGTTAGGGCAGGTAGCCGACAGCTTGGTAAGTTTTAAGCAAGGGCTTGTAGGAGGAAAGTGCAGGGGGTGGAGAGGTTTAAGGAGGGAATTCTAGGCCTTTGAGCCAGCCAGCTGATGGCAATGCCGCCAGGCGTGGAGCAATTAAAATCAAGGATGCTCAACATGATAAAGCATCCTAAGATGCTTCACAGGAACGTTATCAGACAGAACTTCACAGCCTTTGGAATTGTAGGGCCTGTACGAAAAACTGATTTAAAGAGCCGATCATTTCTGCACCTAAATAACCCAGTTTTACAAATTGATTCATTACAAAAATCAATTAAAAGTTTTACAGTTCTGCACAAATCTATGGAGTCAATTTCAGCTTGGCCTTACCAGCATTAATGAGACAGTAACAAGCACACAATTGCCCTGCAACCCTCCAAGATCTCAGCATTCTTCCAATTTTGGCCTCTTGCTCATCCCTCATTTCCATCATCCTATCATTGGCGGCTGTACATGCCTCTCTAAGCCGCTTCATCTCTCCTTCTTCCTAGAAGAGGTTCCTTAAAGCCTTTGTAATATGTCCTTGTGTGGCTCACTATCAAAGTCTTGCTGATAAATGCTCCTGTGAAGCAGCTTATTAAATGGGACAGTACATCACATTAGTGACACTGTATAAATAAAAGCTGCCTTTGGTTGTTTGTGTTATGAATGCCTGACTAGTCACTCATGCTGATAGTTCTTCAGAACAAAAGCATGCAGTACAAGAACAGATTTAACATAACAGAATATCCCAAGATCCTCATCAACCAAACTGATGTCGAGACAAAGGAGGATCTATTAGGATGAGCGACTAAAGATTGTGTCAAAAAGGTGGATTTTAAGGAGTCTTTAAGGAGTAGAGGGAGGTGGAGAGGCAGAATGGTTTGATCTATGGGTCTGGATCGTACAGTGATCTGTACCCCTGTGTAAACTTTGGGGGTGAACCCGACACCACTTGGCTAACTAGCCCTGCTTTAATTTTTCAGACAACAGTACATCAATAATTATGGGGTTGGACTTCCATCTGTCTCTAGGAGGAAGTCCTGCCTCATAGAGCTGCCGGCCAATGGGAGGCCAGCAGCTTTGTGCCACACCAAGATTAGTGGCCAGTGCTGGTATTGCAGGAGACCCTGGGAGAAAGATTCACCCAAGCACAGCCAAGTCTGGGATCTTGCCAGGGCTGGGCTAACAGGTCCCGTTGCAGGGGTTAAGGGTGCACATTGGACAGGGCAGGGAGAAGGCTGGACGTGGGGAGGCAAAATTGTGCGGGACGGGGGGGCCTACGATTGTCTCAGTAGCCCAGGAAAGAGGCAACATTCTGCTCCCCTCCCCCCACCCACCTGTACTGATCAGCAGCCTGCAGGGTTAAACCTGCCTGGCTACACATTGGGTGCAGGACTCTCCCGTTGTGGGTTAAATCAGAGCAACAGCTGAAAGAGGCCTTTAAATGGGCATTAATTGCCCACTTAAGGGGTCAACGGCTCACCCAACGCCTCCCCACCCACCCGTAAAATTGTAGTGGGCTGGCAGTGGGCATGCTGCAGATGGCACGGTGCCCTAATTTACAGGTCCACCAGCTTCTTTTCCCACCTGTGGGTAGCCCCTAAAATTCAACCCATGGTGACCCTGGACAGGAAACCGGTTGGCCTTGCCCCTGTTCCGGGAGTTACTATTTCAGCTAATATTGCATTAAACAGTCTACTTTTCCCCTTTACCCAACGTGGGGGAGGAATGCCGGGAGAGCAGGAACAGCTGTGATGAAGTTCTTGTGCCTATGCAGGCAAACATAAGAGCCAGCTTGAGCACAGCAAGATCCCACAGGCGGCAGCTAGGTGAATACCAGGCTAATCTGTTTGTGATGGTTTTGGCTGAGGGAGGAATGTTGGCCAGCAAGCCTGAAATATAATTCTTTTGGAAATCGGTGCTCTCCACCTCCGCATTCATGTATCCACTTGTGGGGAAGCTCAAAACAAGGGGGTCATTATTATAAGAGAGTCACTAATAAATCCAAAAGGGAATTCAGGAGAAACCTCTTTACCTGGCGACTGGTGGAATATGGAACTCATTATCACAATGCGCGGTTGAGTCATTTAAGGGGAAGCTGGATAAATCTGTTATGGAGAAAGGAATAGTAGGATTTGTTAACGGAGTTGAGGTGGTACGGGAGACTTGTGTGGAGCATAAACATCAGCATGGACCTGTTGAGCTGAATGGCCTTTTTCTGTGCTGTACCTTCCATGTAATTCTATGCATAGCACCTCATTTATATCACAGTGCAACCTCCAAAAGTATTACTTTAATATACTTAGGATAGTGATATCCTAAAGAGTCATACGGACTCGAAACGTTAACTGTATCCCTCTCGCAGATGCTGTCAGACCTGCTGAGTTTTTCCAGGTATTTTTGTTTTTGTGTAGTGATATCTTAGTTGTGATGTGTTGTTACATCTTTGTTTTATTAGGCTTTATTAAGACTATTATCAATCACATAGAGAGTGGTTTTGTTGAAAAGCCTCCAAGAAAGCAGCTCATGCCAATTCAAATGAGACCTCTTGCTAAAGATAACAAAAATACAAATTAGTGCCATGTCTCCATTTGCGATCCCATAGTTCACAGTGTGAGCAGGGGACTGGAGTCCCAGCAGATGATCCCCATCCATAACCAACTCTCTGATCAGTCAGAACTGTGAGAAACCTTTCCTTTGGAAACATGCTGAAACATGTCCCATGATATGATTTATTGATTCACTTCTCAGTGCTAGAGGGATTTGGCCAAAGTTGAGATGTGACTCACCATCGTAGCTGTTGGAATAGAATGTAACTTTTTCCCATCTGATCAAAGTAGAACATGGTATCAAAGGGGCCTATTCCTGCATTAAATGCACCCAGAGAGAGGGAGAGCCATTGGAAAGAGGGATCAAATGGTTAGAGCACAGAAGAAGGCTATTCAGCCCATCAAGTCTACATTGGCTCTCCACAAGAACAATTCCACTAATCCCACTCCGCCACCCTTTCCCCCATATCCCTGAAATTTCTTTCTCTTCAGATGCTTATCCAATTTCCTTTTGAAAGTCACCGTTGAATCTGCCTCCCTCACCCTTTCAAGCAATGTATTCCAAATCCTGCATAAAATAATGTTTCCTCATGTTACCTTTGCTTCTTTTGCCAATCACCAGAAATCTGTATCCTCTGGTTCTCGACTCCTATATCAATGGGAACAGTTTCTCTTTATTTACACTCTGTCGAGTCCCCTCACAATTTTGAACACCTCTATCAAATCTTCTCTCGACATTCCCTTCTCCAAGGAGAACAGCCCCAGCTTCTCCAGTCTCTCCTAATTGAAGTCCCTCATCCCTGCAACCATCCTCATTAATCTTTCCTGCACCCTCTCTAACGCATAGCACCCCGAGGCATTTCACAGGAGCATTATCAAACTAAATTTGACACCGAAACACGTAAATATTTGAAGGTCCAATCCCTGGGTTTTAGAGCTGGCAGTATTTTCTCTTTGCTTCTTGTAGTGGGAACATGGAAGCTCCATCAGTACAAGAACAACTTAAGTAGGCTGTTTGATTTTGCAATGTTACAGCCCTCTGGTAATGCACTGGGACACAAAAGGTTTCAGGTCTGTTTGAGGAATGGGTGACAGAGGGGGTGGAATTTTCCCGTGCCTCCCGGAGCAGGTGTAATGGCAGGCGGTGTGGGGTGGGCGGTGTGGGAGGGGGATGAGGGGGGGAGTTGGGGGCAATGCGGCAGGAGCCCTGAACATCAGTTCCACGCCAACGTAAAGTGAAAGCAGGGTCTTCCGCTCCTGCCCACCATGGAGGTCGCGATTCCTGCCTGAGGCTGGAGTGAAGCCGATTTACAACCCATTAATGGGATGCAGGTAAGGTCCAACCGGAATCGCTCCCACTCCCCACCCCACCCCACCGATCGTCTGTGCCGGCAGCGGGATATCACACCCATCCAGAACACATTAAGGGGCAACGCGATGTGTAAAAGTCGGCGTTTACCTTATGGTGGCCTGGGGTAGCTTGTGGAGATGAGGACAAGATGGAGGCCTCCAGCGACCGGACCCTGGAAAACCATGTGCTGCAGGAGGTGGTGGAGCAACAACCAGGTGGACCTTCTCCGTGCAGCAGCATCCAGGAGGTGGTTGTTCTCTGTGCAGCAGCTTCTCCCAGGGATCGGGTCTTCCAGCAGCTTCTCCCAGGGATCGGGTCTTCCAGCAGCTTCTCCCAGGGATCAGGTCTTCCAGCAGCTTCTCCCAGGGATCGGGTCTTCCAGCAGATCCTCCCAGGGATCGGGTATTCCAGCAGCTTCTCCCAGGGATCGGGTCTTCCAGCAGATCCTCCCAGGGATCGGGTCTTCCAGCAGATCCTCCCAGGGATCGGGTCTTCCAGCAGCTTCTGCCAGGGATCGGGTCTTCCAGCAGCTTCTCCCAGGGATCAGGTCTTCCAGCAGCTCCTCCCAGGGATCAGGTCTTCCAGCAGCTCCTCCCAGTGATCGGGTCTTCTAGCAGCTTCTCCCAGGGATCGAGTCTTCCAGCAGCTTCTCCCAGGGATCGAGTCTTCAAACAGCTTCTCCCAGTGATCAGGTCTTCCAGCAGCTTCTCCCAGGGATCGAGTCTTCAAACAGCTTCTCCCAGTGATCAAATATTCCAGCAGCTTCTCCCAGGGATCGGGTCTTCCAGCAGATCCTCCCAGGGATCGGGTCTTCCAGCAGATCCTCCCAGGGATCAGGCCTTCCAGCAGCTTCTCCCAGGGATCAGGTCTTCCAGTAGCTCCTCCCAGTGATTGGGTCTTCTATCAGCTTCTCCCAGGGATTGAGTCTTCCAGCAGCTTCTCCCAGGGATCGAGTCTTCAAACAGCTTCTCCCAGTGATCAGGTCTTCCAGCAGCTTCTCCCAAGGATTGAGTCTTCAAACAGCTTCTCCCAGGGATCGGGTCTTCCAGCAGCTTCTGCCAGGGATCGGGTCTTCCAGCAGATCCTCCCAGGGATCGGGTATTCCAGCAGCTTCTCCCAGGGATCGGGTCTTCCAGCAAATCCTCCCAGGGATCAGGTCTTCCAGCAGCTTCTGCCAGGGATCAGGTCTTCCAGCAGATTCTCCCAGGGATCAGGTCTTCCAGCAGCTCATCCCAGGGATCAGGTCTTCCAGCAGCTCCTCCCAGGGATCGGGTCATCAAACAACTTCTCCCAGGGATCAGGTCTTCAAACAGCTTCTCCCAAGGATCGGATCTTCCAGCAGCTTTTCCCAGGGATCGAGTCTTCCAGCAGCTTCTCCCAGGGATCGAGTCTTCCAGCAGCTTTTCCCAGGGATCGGGTCTTCCAGCAGCGTCTCCCAGGGATCGAGTCTTCCAGCGGCTTTTCCCAGGGATCGGGTCTTCAAACAGCTTCTCCCAAGGATTGAGTGTTCCAGCAGCTCCTCCCAGGGATCGAGTCTTCCAACGGCTTTTCCTAGGGATCGAGTCTTCCACCAGCTTCTCCCAGGGATTGAGTCTTCCAGCAAATTTTCCCAGGGATCGAGTCTTCTAGCAGCTTCTCCCAGGAATCGGGTCTTCAAACAGCTTCTCCCAGGGGTCAAGTCATCCAGCAGCTTCTCCCAGGGATCGAGACTTCCAGCAGCTTCTCCCAGGGATCAGGTCTTCCAGCAGCTTCTCCCAGGGATCGGGTCTTCCAGCAGCTTCTCCCAGGGATCGAGTCTTCAAAAAGCTTCTCTCAGGGATCGGGTCTTCCAGCAGCTTCTCCCAGGGATCGAGTCTTCAAACAGCTTCTCCCAGGGATCGAGTCTTCAAATAGCTTCTCCCAGGGATCGAGTCTTCCAGCAGCTTCTCCCAGGGATTGAGTCTTCAAACAACGAATTCTCCCAGGGATCGGGTCTTCCAGCAGCAGATGGAAGGCTGCAGGAGGCGCTGTTGGGAAGCAATGGTCTGTGGAGGGTGGGGGAGGGGTGAAAGACAGGGAGAAGAGGAATGAATAGGTGCGGTGGTGGCGGGGGGGGGGCAAAGGCCTAGAGGGGGGCAGGGGAGGTTGGAGGTGCTAGAGGGAAGGGGTTTTCAATGGGTCAGCATGGCGGAGTGGGAGGGTGGGAAGAGCCATTTTGGGTTGCGGGTGGAGGAGGGGCTTGTGCCCATGCGAAGTGGTATGGGGGCGTGTAGAGTGTGAAGCGATATGGGTGGTTTAGAGTGTGAATGGGTATGTGGGGGTGTAGAGTGAGGAGTATGGGGAGGTATAGAGTGTGAAGGGGTATGGGGGGTATAGAGTGATAAGGGGTATGTGGGGTATAGAGTGAGAAGGGGTATGGGGGGTGTAGAGTGTGGAGGGGTATGGGGGTGTGTAGAGTGAGAAGGGGTATGGGGGGTATAGAGTGAGAAGGGGTATGGGGGGATGTGGAGGTGTGAAGGGATATGGGGTGTGTAGATTGTGAATGGGTATGGGGGGTGTAGAGTTGTGAAGGCGTATGGGGAGGTGTAGTGTGTGAAGGGGTACGGGGGGTGTAGAGGCGTGAAGGGGTCCCCAGGGAGGGCTCAGTAGAGTCACTGGCAGATTTCTGGGGTATACTGATTAATTGTGGTAGGAGAGGATGGTGAGGATTAAAGGGGGCAATGGGAGCTGGTAGGGTGGGACAATGAGGGTGTGACAATGAGGGTGGGACAATGAGGGTGTGACGATGAGGGTGAGACAATGAGGGTGTGACAATGAGGGTGGGACAATGAGGGTGGGACAATGAGGGTGTGACGATGAGGGTGGGACAATGAGGGTGTGACGATGTCATGTGAAGGGACACCTGCCCCAGCAGGTAGTTCTCAATTGCTGTTGGTGAGGGTGCAGAAAGTGACTCGGATTCGGTGGCTAGGGAGATTGAGGACGGGCATGTCTGTAGTTACGGGAGTGGGATTATTGGGAAGGGAAGGGACCTCTACATTAACCTGGACTGGACAGAAGGTGGTGGGGGAGGGTTTAAGGGTGATGTTGGGGAAGTCAAACATGATTCTAGGGTGGGGCGGGGGGGGAGAGTCTGTGGGTGACTGGGGGATGGGTAAAGGTTTTTGAGTGCAAATAGTATGTTATTGCCATCGTGACTGGTCACAACCATGTAGAGCCTTATGGTGGAGATCTCAAGATGCTGCTTGGGGGTTGGGTCATTGGGGTGGGAAGAAATACAGGTCATCACAACAGGACAACTGAAGGGGAGCCCCAGCAGGTAGTTCTCACAATGCTGGGGCCCTGGGACAGGTGAGACTGTGAAGGTCAAACGCTCAGTGTGCACGGGAGACCCCTTAGACATGGCGCGCAAGGACCCTGCCAAAGACCTTTGCCTCCCTGCACACGCCTGATCCCGTGGGATGGTGTGACCCAGGAAGATGAAGGGTGGGGATCCGGGAGTGTGCAAACGCTTAAGGGCTATTGCAAGTACACCACATTAGACATGATTAAAGTGCAATTGAACTATACTTACAGAAGTTTGATATGTGTGACACTCATAGTACACCTGTACAACCACTTGTGAAATCAGACTTTCTTAATTTTTCTATCCCTATCACTTCATCTAAGTGCTCCCCTGACATCCACAGCAGGGGTGGAGACAGCCTCTTGACCAGTTGACCCTGTTGCCTTCGATGACCTTGGCAGGCGTCCTCTGGAGAGCCGAGGGTTTGAAGGCCCTGGCTTGCTTTGGGTCTCCTACTGTGGGTCAACTGCTCCTTCTGTGGTCACAGAGGACGAGGTTGAAGGGGTCACAGGCAAAGGGGGTTCGGAAGGGCTGGACAACCTCTTTCTTCATCAATGATGTCCATGCTCCTCTCCAGGCTTGTGTGTGTGTGCTGAACAGGGCTTCCCCTGTTTCGGGCCTTTCCCTCTTCCTGGTGGGGCCTGTAGGTGAGAGAGGGGGGAGCGTGTGCACGAGCTGCCTCCAACAGGAAGGCCTCCTGGCCCTGAGGTTTCTGTGACATGCATGGAGCTTCACTGGATTGAGTCCAAGAGCCAATCTCTCCACCTCCGATGGCCCTGAGCCTGTCTAGCTGGGTTGCCTGATCTTCGAAATCCGAGAGTTCTTTCAAGTGTGGCCGGCTCCCTCTCATCTTCTCCCTCTCTCTGCGATTATGGATTAACTTGTCCTGCACAAAGAGAAGAGAGAAGAGGGGTTGAGAGCAATTGTATTTAGCACCTAATTGTATCTGGCAATTTCACAACTCTCTCTGACCCACTGGATTGTGTGTCGTGTGATTGGTGCACTGCAGGTTGTCCAGGAGGGTCCTGGGCCAGCACCCTCAGTGTGACAAGCCCCATGCAGAAGCAAGGAGAAAGCTATAAGGCCCAGAGAGGCATGACGTTTGCGGAGCTTGCTGGTGCCCTCAATGCCTGAACCCCTTCCCCACCACCTTCCTGATAGCGTGTGAGCTCTCTGTGTGGAAGGGTGAGGGAGCCACAGTGGCCTCTCCACCTGCAGAGTAGATGGACTGCAGTAGGACAATGAGGCATGGCCTTATCACAGTGCCACTGTGGCCCATGTCCCCTGTGCCATTCATTGAGGCGAGTGTGAGCAACTGAGGGTTCACTTACCCCGGCAGCGCAGATGGGGTCATTCATCCTCCCGAAGCGTGGGTGGGCAGTCCTCTGTTGGAGGCCTTGGGCGTTAACTGCCCTGGAGACTTGCCCCCATGCAGGTCTTGTCTCTGTGCTTGGCCTCCTCCCCCCATCCTCTGGAAAGGGGACGTCCCTCCTGACCTCCACCTGGTCGAGGGGGATGCCCGGGGAGGCGTCGCTGAACTTAGACACCAGAGATCCCTGCCCTCTTCTGGCCATCTCAGGTAGTGTTGCGCACCAGTCGCTGTCCAGTTGTCTTTTAAATGTGACACCCAGATATGCTGGCGGGGCAGGTCCCACCCAGCCCACCCTGCTGCACGATACATTGGGAAATCCCTGGCTGCATCATTAATGAGGCCGGGGTCCTGCCCTAATTCCTGGTGGGCTCTGCGGTGGGAAACACTCCCCGTCCCCACCCAGGCATTTTGTTGTCTCCGCCCCATGGGGCGAGAGCACATTCTGGACAAAGATGTGTTTCCACTTCCTGCCAGCCATATTGGGACCGCAGTCGTGACCAAGGAATGGTGCTGGGTGGACCAATTTCTCGTCCATCATCTCCTTCTTGTGTTTGCCCCTGATGTCATAGTTCCATTGTTACAATCACTCAGGGCACTTGAGATCTCTCTTTCTGGCTTGGCCTCTCTCGTTATCTCCTCTCGGTTCTCATTGCTTTCTTGGTCTCTCTTCAGCAGTGGGTAGGAGCCAATTCATACAGGCACAAAATAAGCAACTAAAAATAAGTGATTACAGGGTGTGTTGAAATCAGAATGAACATTTTCTTTTATCAAATCTGTCAACAGCGGTTGCCACAACTGCAAAATTAAGGCATCAAGAGTTGTATATTTTAGCTACGTAATTGACTCTTTACTCAAGGTTTCAACTGCAGCTAATACAACTCTATCTATTGTCATCGGGCAAGATATATGATATGAATCCTTTTTACTGAATAAACAATTTGACAATGCAGCTTTTGGTTATTAACATCTAACCAAATAAGCAATACATAAACTACAGGGTATCTAATTAGGTCCAAAGAGTTGTAAGTAACAAGTTCTTGCACAAAGGGGTCTTTCAATTAGCTTCAGACATTTGCCAAGGCAGAACAATAGAGACAATTACATGAATTATTGTGATTAATGAGGAATGTTGGACCTGAGTCACTGTTATTCTTAGTGAGCCAACGTTTGAAATGATTGTGTGATGAAGCATTGAGTGTGGTCAAGTTAGGATTTGGTTAGACATTAGGAAGTGAATTGTGCAAACACCATCTACAAGCAAGGAATTCTGGTAATTAGTTTGAAATATTGGGATAGAAATTGTTTCTACAGTGCAGGATATTGTACAGTGCCAACCTTGGCTCAGTGGGTATTTCTCTTGCATCTGAGTCAGAAGTTTGTGGGCTCATCTGTCACCCCAGGGCTTCAGCACAAAGTCTAGAATGGCGCTCCAGTGCTGTTCCTTCGGAAATGGCCTGAGTGGTGAATGGGGAAGGTCCTGTGGCACTATTTCAAAGAATGCCCGGAAAGATCCCCCCCCCAGTGAACAATATTTATCTGGTCCCGGACAATATTTATCAAATCGCTGGTTCGTGGGATCTTCCTGTGCACAAATTGGCAGTCCTGCTTCCTACATTGCAACAGAAAGCAGTGACAACACTGGCTGTGAACTTATCCTGATTTTAAGGGAAGGTTTTTTTTTTGTATGACTGGCAAGCAGCTAGCCGACTGCTCGGGAAAGATAAAAACAAAGATTTACAGCGCAGAAGCAGGCCATTCGACCCTCTGTATCTATGCCAGCTGGAAAAGAGCTATTCAGTTTAATCCCATCCGCCAGCTCTTGGTGCATAGCCCTACAGGTTACAGTACATCAGTACATGGCCAAATATTTTTAAATGCAATAAGTCTTTCTGCCTCTCCCACCCTTTCGGACAGCGAGTTCCAGACACACACCATCCTCAATTAAGGCAATTAGGGATGGGCAACAAGCACTGGTCCTGCCAGTGACACCCACACCCCATGGAAGAATAAATAACATAAATCTTTCTACTGATTACTTTAAATCTATGCTGCCTGCTTATTGACCTCCTTGCTTAGGCATTCTATCCATGAGGCTGGTCATCATTTTATGAACCTCAATTAAATCTTCCCTCAGCTTCTTTGGTTACAAAGAAAACAAAGCCAGCCTCCCCAACGCTTCCACATCGCTAAAATTACAAGGTTTTCACAAATCTCCTTTGTGCTCTGTCATAGTCAGCTCACAGTCTTCCACAGTAATGTGGTGACCGGATCTGTATGCGGTACTCTCGCTTTGGTCTAGCTAGTGTTTTATACAGTTTCAACATAACCTTCCTGCTCTTATGTTTCAGATCTCAGCCAGTAAAGTAACGTATCCCATTTGCCTTCTTGATGACTTCACCTAGCTTTCGATCTACCTTCAGGGATCTAGGGATGTGTACTCTGAGGTCCCTCTGTTCCTTGGCACTTTACAGAATCTGGCCATATATTGTGTATTCCCTTGTCTTGTTTGTCCTCCCCAAATACAATACCTCACACTTACCTCCAGATTGAATTCCATTTGCCAATATTCCACCCACTGACAGTCCATTGATATCTTCCGGCAGTCCACAGCTTTCTTCCTCACTATCAATCACATCACCAATTTTCATATCACCTGCAAATTTCTTAATCACATCCCTATATTTAAGTCTAAATACCATGAACAGCAAGAGAGCCAGTACTGAGCCCTGTTGAACTCCAAACTTCTAGTCACCCATCGATAGGGTTGCCAACTCTGAACGGATGCATTCCTGGAGTTTGACCTCTTGACCTTCTGCCACCAACTGCCCCACCCCCAACCAGTAGTCTTGACTCAGTCAAACAGTCCCTTTACTCCGATCTCCAAAACGTTTATAAGCAATGAACAATAATGAAGAAATGCTTTTTTTAATGCAATTGTTATCAGGGTTCCTCATAGCAGTGCCCAGATCATCCATTTTTAATTCCTGGAGACTCCAGGGCAATCCTGGAGAGTTGGCAACTTTTTGCGTTAACCACAACCCTTTGATTCATGTGACTGGTCCGTTTTGAATCCTTGGACCCCACGAGCTTTTAGTTCAGTGGAAGCTTGTCAAAGACTTGCTAAAATCCATGTAGACTCATCAACCCTCCTTGTAACTTGCTCCAAAAATTCAGTCAAGTCAGTTCTATGTGGCCTTTGTTTTGCCAAATCAATGCTGACTTATCTTGATCAACCTGTGCCTATCGAAATGGCAATTTATACTGGCCCTCGGAATGTTTTCCAATAATTAGCCCACCAATGATGTTAAGCTGACAATTACTCAGTCTATCCCTTTCTCCTATTTTAAACCATGATGCTCCGTTAGTAGCCCTCGAATCCTCTGGCACCACATCTGTAACCAGAGAGGATTGGAAAATGATGGTCAGAGCCTCCATGATTTATTGCTTTGCTTCTTTTAACAGCCTGGGATACATTTCAGCCATTGCTGGGTGCTTCAATTGTGCAAGGTTTTGGTGAGGCCACATCTGGAATACTGTGTGCAGTTTTGGTCTCTGTATTTAAGAAAGGACATTGGAAGCAGCACAATGCAGGTTCACTAGAGTGGTCCCTGGGATGAGGGTTGCCCTATGATGAGAGGCTGAGTAAACTGGGCCGATATTCTCTGGAGTTTAGAAGAATGGGAGGCGATCTCATTGCAACCTACAACATTCTGAAGGGGCTTGATAAGATAGACGCTGAGAAGATTGCTTCTGCTGGGTGGGGAATGTAAAACACAGTCTCAGGGAAAGGGGTTGATCATTTAGAATTAAGATGAGGCAAAATTACTTCACTCAAAGCGTGTTGGAACTCTCTACGCCAGAGGGTTGTGGATGCTACATCGATGAATACATTTAATGTTTGGGGCTGAATTTTCCCAGATTTGCACCAAGTGTGGTAGCGAGTGGGTAAAACGTTTACCTGCCGGCCGCAATGGCGGGTTTTCATGCTGTATCATCCCAAACCCGCCGCATTATTTATGCACTCCTGGGAAACACGCCATTTCCATGGCAGGCGGGCTCCTCATGCACCCTCCCGCTATCACCCCTCTGTTGCATCACGCCGGCCGCCATCTTTAAAAGGCAGCCCCCAGCAGAGCGCTCATCGCCACCCGCTCACCACCGCTGCTCGGGAGACATGGCCAGCAAAGGAAAAAAGACTGCAGCCCCCCCCCCCGCCCCCCCCCCCCGGTTTAATGACAGGTCCCTTGAGTGACCACTGGATGCTGTGGAGGCCCATCGGGATGTCCTGTACCCCCATTCTGGCCGCAGGATGGGCTGCAACATGACCAATCTGGCTTGGGAGATGGTGGCAGTGATGGTCAGTGCCAATGCCCTTCAGAACAGGACAGCCACCCAGTGCCACAAGAGGGTGAATGGTCTCCTCCGTTCCACCGGGGTAAGTCTCATCACTCCCAACTCACACACCCACAAACCCATCACACATCCACAGGGCCCTCACTCACTGCCAGTGCAAGGGACATCACCATTCACAATCTCACACACACTATCATTGTGCTCAGCCCGTCCATGAGACCACTCACCACCCACACAGGCCAGGCACATTTATCATCTGGCCTAGCAGATGTCCATCTCTATCCATGCAGGACAAACCGGCACACAAGAGGGGAGGTCACAGACTGGTGGTGGAATGCCCGAAATCAAGGTTCTCACAAGGCTTTGAAAACAGAGCTATCCAGCTGGCCGGTGACAATCTGTACCTGTCCTGTGCTGCCAGTGAGGTCAGCGCTGCTCTACCAACTGAGGGTCCAGCAGTGCAACATCCATCAGACAACCATACTGTGAGTGATGTGTCCTCTTTCATAGGCCACTGCCATGTACTAATTATCTCCCCTTGCTTTCACAAGGAGAGCTTGTACAGGCACATCTGCAAAATAGCCGACAGAGTCCATGACCCAGGGCCTCCAATCAACCTCAAAGAAACCACTATCCACATCCTGGGCATTACCATTGACCAGAAACTGAACTGGGTTAGCCCTATAAATACTATGGCTACAAGAGCAAATCAGAGGTCAGGAATCATGCGACAGCTAACCTACCTCCTGACTCCCCAAAGCCTGTCCACCATCTACAAGGCACAAGTCAGGAGTGTGATGGAATACTCCCCACTTGCCTGGATGAGTGCAGCTCTAACAACACTCAAGAAGCTCAACACCATCCAGGACAAAGCAGCCCGCTTAATTTGCACCACATCCACAAACATTCACTCCCTCTACCACCGACGCACAGTAGCAGCAGTGTGTACAATCTATGAGATGCACTGCAGGAATTCACCAAGACTCCTTCGGCAGCACCTGTCAAACCCACGACCACTACCACCTAGAAGGACAAGGGCAGCAAATAGATGGGAACACCACCACCTGGAAGTTCCCCTCCAAGTCACTCACCATCCTGACTTGGAAACATATCGTTGTTCCTTCACTGTCGCTGGGTCAAAATCCTGGAACTCCCTCCCTAACAGCACTGTGGGTGTACCTACACCACAGGTATTGCAGTGGTTCAAGAAGGCAGCTCACCACCACCTTCTCAAGGGCAATTAGGGATGGGCAATAAATGCTGGGCCCAGCCAGCGACACCCACATCCCTTGAATGAATAAAAATAAAGACATAGAGGCAGGGTTAGGAAACGTAAGGAGAATTAATTGCACAGCCTGGGCACGGGTGTTAATCACTTGTACATACTGTTCACTATTGTCAATAAACTCCTAACAATGTCTCCCTGCCTATGGCTCCTTGTTCTGATGAGCAGTGTTCATGTCACTCAGATATGAAACCTTTCTGCACAAGATAAAAGCAGGTGTCTCAGTCCAGGGCCTCTTCCCTGTGCTTTGTGCAGCCTTCAGACCAAAGTGATAGTTCAGCCTCACACTCCCTGGAAACATGCTAATGCCTGCACCTCGACAGTGCTGGTCATTGCTGCCAGAATGTAGTGGGCGGGTGTCACAGAGTTCCATCATTCTCTCTGTGTGCTCTCAGCACCTTTAAGGTGGGGCTGGCCCCCATCACACCAGCATCTGTGACCAGTGATGCTGTGCACCAACTCCTGAAGGGCTGAGGTGCTGAACGTGGACACAGCATCAGATGCGTCTAAAGTTTCATGGCTGTGTCTCTGTGTTGGCCCTGATCATGGAGCGCAAGCAAACTGCCCTCAGCCGGACAGGAGTCAGACATTCTGAGGCTATGTGAAGATCTATGGAGTGTCCTCACTGCATGTTGTCATCACCCTCCTGCGATCAAGCAACTATTAGGGCCTCCACTTCACCTCCACGACAGCAGCATTCTCACAGTGGGTATTGGCACTGCCATAAGCCAGACTGGAGTCAAACGTTCACAACTGTGATGTGAGCATCTACAGGGACACCTCACTGCATGTTGTCATCATCCTCCACAAATCTAACAGCGATGAGGGCCTCCTGAGCACGCCTGCCTCGTCTAGCCAGTGCGAGAGCCTCATCCCCGCCCTCGTCACCACCGAGGACCCCCTCACCCTCATCCCCGTCAGAGTCCTCCTCATCGGAGAAGACGTGCAGCTCCTCCATCCCCTCCTCAGCCAGCTCGTCTCCCCGTTGCAGTGCCAGGGTTTAAGGATATGTGACACACTCTGTGGACTGTATTGCTGGGCTCCACCAGACCGGTCCAGGCACCAGAACTGCATCTTCAGCATCCCGATGGTCTGTTCCACCAAGTTGCGAGCTGCTGCTTGAGCCTCATCATAGCGTTGCTCTGCTGCTGTCTGAGGCTGCTGCACGGGTGTCATCAGCCACGTCCTCTGCAGGTAGCCCTGGTCCCCAAGGAGCCAACCCTGCAGTCTCTGTGGACCCTGGAAGACTGTAGGGACCTGCGAGTGACTCAGGATGTAGGCATCGTGCACACTCCTTGGAAACCATGCGCATACCTGCAGGCTGCATTTCTGGTGGTCGCACACCAGCTGCACGTTCAGTGAGTGGAAGCCCTTGCGATTGATGAAGTCACTGAGTGTGGTGACGGAGACCTGAGCACCACATGAATGCAGTCAATCACACCCTGTACCTGTGGGAATCCCGAGATCAGGGTGAATCCAATGGCCCTTGCATCTGGTCCTGAGTGAAATACACAAAGTTGTTGCCATGGAGAAGATGGTATCTGTGATCTCATGGGTATATTTGTGGTGGCGGATTGTGAAATCCCACAGGGATCACCTGTAGAGCCCTGAAAGGAGCTACTGGTATAGAAATTGAGCACCGCAGTCACTTTCACAGCCACTGGCAGTGGGTGCCCTCCGTGTCCCCTTGGCGTCAAGTCCTGCAGTAAGTGGCAGATGTGCTCCACCAGGTCCCTAGACACGTGCAGTCATCAGCGACACTGGTTCTCGGTTATCTGCAGGAATGACAGGCGGTGTCTGTAGACCCTGGGTGTTGCTAGGCACTGACCAGCCGCAGCTCGCTGTCACTCCTGGGTAGTGTGTGCAGGAGCCCCTGTTGCCCCTTCTTCCTGAGGTTGCTGCTCCTGCCTTTGTGCAGCCAGGAGCCTGTCGCTCTCTCCTCCATCTTCTCCGCTCTCTGTAGGTCAGGCATACAGCTAGGTCACAGGATCCATGATCCTGACGTGGTCCTCCTGCAGCATGAAAGAGAGAGAGAGACGTGGTTATCATGGCTGTACTTAGCACCTCCCTGGCCCTGTTTGACCCCCCCTTAATGCTTCCCGGAGAGAGCTGGTCACCCCTGGGATGGCCAGAGATGAGTGTGCTGCATGGCTGCCCTGTCAGCCTGCGACACGGGGGACACTGGTCCAAACTGGGATGCTGAGATTACAAGAGGCTGGGAGAGCCTCCAGCAGTGACTGTTACATGGCCAGTGTTGGCGAGGAGATTGTACAACGTGTGCAGCCCAACTACTCCAAGGTCCAATTAAATGGTGACGGACTTGAAGTCTGAGCTGGGGGGGTTGGTGGGGGGTAAGGTATGGAGCGCTTGCTGGCCCTTTGGGTGCCACCGCGTTGCTTGCGTGAGCAGATAGGCTAGGAGTCTGACCCCAATCATATCACTGTGGCTGTGCCTGATCTGTCTCAGTTGCAGAGGCCTGGTCAGTTTATCCAGGTGTCCCTAATGTGCGGCCACTTCCCTCACTCACCCTGCCCCCCACCCCGATTGCCTGTGCGCTGGATCCAACGCCAGGGCAGCTCCCGACAACAGCAACATTCGCCTCTGGGGCTGGGCACCACCACCACACCCCCCACAAAAAAATAGTCAGCTCCGAGACAGGGCAGTATTTCACCCGCCCCCCCCCCCCCCCCCCCCCCCCCCCCCACCGGAGCCCCTGCAGCCTGGTGAGACGTGGAGAACGATGCTGCTCACTCACCCCACCCCCCCATCCCCCCGTTCTCCCAGAGTGAAGGCCACCAGGTACCGTTGTGAAACATGCGAAGTGCTTTCCGATGGGGGTCCGAGAGCCTGACAGGGTGGCCTTTTGCTGAGATGCTGAGGTATCACGATGATCTCCCTGACGACCGTTGCCGGGAAACGCGGCCACCGTCGGTGGGCTGAGCGGAAGATCGCCATCTGCCTTCCTGCCGTCGTGAAACCGATTGCGCCGTATTGTCTGCGCACGCCATCTATCACGCCCACTGCCAGCGGGCACGGAACATTCCGCCCTTGGTCTCTCAGGGAATTAAGGGATTTGGGGAGATGGCAGGAAATGGAGTTGAAGCCCAAGGTCAGCCATGATTGTATTGAATGGTGGAGCAGGCTGGATGGGCCGAATGGTCTTCTCCTGCTCCTATTTCTTGTGCGACTGACCAGCTTTCAAAGATGCTAAACATCTTAACATTTCCTCTCTCGCTTTCTTTGTCCCATCCAATATTTCACACTCCTCTTTAACTTTAACGTCTGCTTTGTGCCCCGTCTTTTGTGTAAACAGACACAAAGAATTCATGCCCACATACGGACCTATGAACATATGAACATATGAAATAAGACCAAGATAGGCCACTCAGCCCCTTGATCTTGCTCTGCCTTTCAATAAGATCAAGGCTGATCTGAGGCAGAGAGTTCCAAAGTCGCATAACCGTCTGGGAGAAAAAATTCTCCTTATCTCTGTCCTAAAAGGGTGACCCCTAATTTTAAAACAGTGCCCCCTAGTTCTGGACTCACCCACAAGATGAAACATCCTTTCCACATCCACCTTGTCAAGGCCGTTCAGGATCTTGTATACTTCAATCAAATCACCCTTCACTCTTCTAAACTCCAGTGAAAACAAGCCCAGTCTGTCCAACCTTTCCTCATAAGACAACCCACTTATTCCAGGTATCAATCTAGCAAACCTCCTCTGAACAGCCTCCAATGTATTTACATCCTTCCTTAGATAGGGAGACCAAAGCTGCACACAGTATTCGAGGTGCAACCTCACCAATACCCTGTATAACTGAAGCATAACATCCTAACTTTTATGTTCAATCCCTCTCGTAATAAAGTTTAGCATTCCATTAGCCTTTTTAATTACTTGCTGTACCTGCAAACTAAACTTTGGTGACTTATGCATTCTGCACTTCCACTTCTTGGTCCATTCACTGTACTCCTTATCATAAATAATCCCAGGTTCCAGGACTTAGTGGCGTCACAGAACATTTTAAATGTCAGTTTGGCATTGGGATAAAAGTCCTGGTTTCAGCAATGTAGACACAAGATAAAGGCAAGGCTCCCCCTCTTGCTCCCCTCCTTCAAAGTTTGGTCCTGTTTGTTAATACTGCACTGAGTGAGACTGGCTCACACCATTGAGATAACAGTCGAAGAGGAGTGTTCAAAGGTCATTCTCAGGGACAAAATCTGAGGAAAAAGCATGTATGCTTCATGCAGGGTTAGTTGCTCAAGGTTGCTGAGTGAATGTGGAAATCTGGCAGGGGTCGTTCATGAACCATTGCAAGTCCAGTGATGCCAGGTGTTTGGAGATTGAATAATGAATGAAGATATACAGTTAGGAAAATTAAGTGTAAAAGTGGAAGATTGAACACTTTGTTGTCAGTTGTGGCTCAATGGTAGCATCTTGCCTCTGAGCTAGAAAGTTGTCTGTTTAAGTCCTGCTCTAGAGATTGGAGCACATAATCCGAGCTAACATTTCCAATACAGTACTGAGGGAGTGCTGCACTGTCGGACGTGTCATGTTTCAGATCAAACATTAAACCGGGACCCCATCTGCCCTCTCTGGTGAGTGTAAAAGATCCCATGGTACTATTTCAAAAAGGATTAGGGGTTCTTTCCATCATCCTTGGCCAATATTTATCCCTCAACCAACATCAATAAAACAGGATATCTGGCCATTATCACATTGCTGTTTGTGGGAACTTGTGTGTAAATTGGCTGTCATGTTTTCTACATTAAAGCTGTGTCTACACTTCAAAAAACACTTAATTTGCTGTAATGCGCTTTTGAAAGGCGATATATAAACATAAATCTTTCTTTTCTTGTAAAAGGAGTTGTCCAGCTCCATCCTGAGCTCTGTGCTTAATTTTGATCTCCTCACATGGTAGTGGGAGGTAATTGGAGTCCCTCGGAAAAGTTTCAAAAGAAGGTAACTCAACGGATGTCAAGTTTCCAACCCCTTGGTTGTCAGGATTGGCTTAGGGAATGGACATTTGCATTGTGTTACTTCAGAAATGTGTGACTTTTGAAGGGGATATGATGGAGAATCTTTATGTAAAGATTCTGTTCACATGGACAGGTTATGTGGGAAGCCAGCACATGCATGACATGACTTTCCCAATCGGAAATGAGGTTTCCCCACATATTGACCCAAACTACAGGAGCAACAAATGTTAAAGAGAGATTGTACGCTGTAACCTTTCCACTCTGGAATTCTTGGGACCAAGTCATTTTGGAAGTTTCTGGATTATGGAATGACGTTAGAATGCCGAACCACAAGCGTGTGAATCAGAAAATTCCAGTAGATATAAATACTTACCTGAAACATTAAGCAGTGATAAAACATTGCAAAGCAGGAGTAAAAATAGATTTAAAAACAAAAAACTGCGGATGCTGGAAATCCAAAACAATAGCAGAATTACCTGGAGAAACTCAGCAGGTCTGGCAGCATTGGCGGAGAAGAAAAGAGTTGACGTTTCGAGTCCTCATGACCCTTCAGCAGAACAGAAGCAAGTCAGGCAGAACCTGCAGAGAGAGGGCAGACAAGTCCAGGTTTCAGGTATTGACCATCAATTCTGATGAAGGGCTAGTCTCTGAAACACTCCCCCATGCCCTCTGAAAGTCCTACCCCTGACCTGCTGGTCTCTTCACCATTTTCAATAGTATCAGCTGGCTGGACATTGGCTATATCAGCTGTCTTTCTATATGTATATCACATGGAAAAGAAAGACTTGCATTTCTAAAGCATCTTTCACAATCTCAGGACGTCCCGAAGCATTTTACAGACATTGAAGCACTTTTGAAGTATAATCACTGCAATGCACGAAAAGCAGCAGCCAAGTTGTGGTGCAGCAAGATCCCATAAACAGCAAAGTGATAATGACCAGAAAAGCTGATTTTTTTTAGTGACGGAGGGGTGGGGCAGTTAAACATCATCCAGGACACAGGGGAGAGCTCCCCTGCTCTTTTTCAATGTAGCGACCATGGGATCTTCAGCTTTCACCTGAGCATCCTGGGTGTAATGACTCAACTGACAGACAGTGCCCCCAACACTGCAGCACCCCACTCGCAGCATACACGAGGGGTGGAATTTTACGGCCCCTCCTGCCGGCTGGGTTTTTCAGTCCTGCCAAAGTCAACGGGGGTTTCAATGACCCGCCGCATTTTCTGGTCCCACCCCTCCACCGTAAAATCCCGCCCTCGGAGTGTCAGCCTCGATTGTGTACTCAAATTAACTTGATCAATGCAGAGATATGTTGCTTAATGAATTGAGGAAAAATTATTAAGTTTTCTATTTAAAAAAAAACATTTTCCTTCCCCCTTTCTCCCCTCATCTCCTGGTGATCCTGGCACATGCTGGGGTACAACTCCACAGTGTTCAATCACAAGCCAATCTATATTGGGAATCTATTAGGAATCTTGCCCAGCTATGTGAGCATGTGTTATGCCCCATCCTGTCATCGCAGAAGCTTTTTTTGACTTTTTCCTCCATATCCCAGCTACAGCTAATGGTAGCGTCGGTAATGTTTATCCTCCCCCCTCCATAACTTGGATCAGATTGATCTTTCTAAGTTTGCATGGTTTAGAAACTTTGAGCATCAAGCAAACCTAGGAAACTGAACCAAAGATCACTGGGCTACCTTGGACTACAGTGCACATGAGTTAGTCGGTCATGAATGATGTAGTCAGGTGTGCGTTAGCCACGGTTTATCGGTCATCTCTGCGTCAGCAGGTTGAGAGTTCAGGCTGTACTCCATGGGTTTGAGAAAGTAACCCAGGCTGATAAATCAGTGCAGTACCAAGGGAGTGCTGAAGATATTCAACCAACCCCCTATGTCATCTTCCTTCTCAGGTGGCCCAGTTTTACAGGTGAGTTAACTATCTTTGGAGACCATACATGGGGTGCTGTGCGCAGCTTTGACCATATGGTCTACTCCTGTTCCTCTGTTCTCTTTGCTGTTTGTGGGAGCTTGCTATATGGAAATTGACTGCTGTGTTCCTTCAACTTCAAAGTTACTTAACTGGCTCTAAAGTGCTTTGGAACATCCTGAGGTCATGAAAAGTGTTACATAAATGCAAGGCTTTCATTCAAATCAGAATCCATGTCTTGTTCTGTAATTAGTGAGCAATGGCTCAGATAAGAGATATTTGTCTCAGTAAAATGTGTAAATCATTAAATCAAAGCTGTTGTCAAAGAACTAATTCTCATACTCTGAGAATCCCCATAGACAGGATTGACAGAAGCAATGACCACAGCTCTCCATGGATCTCTGTTTGATGTTCTGTCTGCCATTTCCTTTAAATCATCACTCCTTTCCTAAGCTTCCTGCTATACACTATCTATAAATCTTGCATACCTTTCTCATTATCTGTTCCCTGTTTGATTACCCTGCAAGACTCTGATGACTCAGTTGTAAATGTTTTTGCACATCAAATCCAGTAGAAGGTAACGTTTTCAATTGGATTGAACAATTCTTTGATAACATCAGAACTGCTCATGTACCAAAAATACTCCTCTACAGATTTCAACCTTAGACTGCAAACTTTGAAATGCCTCCATGGTTCAGGTGGCTTAGAGGGTTTTCTGTTTGTCCACTGTTAAGACTGTTTGAATAAACACTAACACCACGATGGCAAGGATATTCTAATAGCTCCACTGGTGTAATGTTAACCCTCAGGCACAAAAACTGTTAAAATGTGAAATGTAAAAAAATGTGTAATCATATTATCTCAGAAATGTGTCTCTGTATTTTGTGCCTCGTTTGTTGAATTTAATTTCATTGCTTAAAACTAGCCGTAAGCTGTGAGGATTCACAGAACTGATAACACCATTGGCAAGAATCCACAAAAGTTTGGTAAATGTAATGGAATTCAAAAACCTGTTAGAAACAACTTTGAGAGATAGACTCATTACTTCTGAATTCAATTAAAAGGGAAACCTTGAGAGAAGACCAACAAGGGAGAATGAATCACTTGTGAATGTCTGATCTGAACTGAATCCCATTGTTGGAAATGTAATCATCAAGCCTGCATCTGGTCTGAAGATGAGCAGATAATTAGGGTTCTCCGCAATAAACAGTTAAGGCATAACTGGGGCCAATGGGAGCAGCCAGGTTCAGGTGGAAGAAACGTCCTACAGTGATCGCATTCTTGGTCTGAATGGAGGAAGGTGAAAAAAGGCTCCACTTCCAATTAAACCAGTGTTATCAATCCCTTTTCTAAATCTTTACAGACAGTTGGCCAGAGTCGGGTTAGCAACAAGAACATCGCACAAAGAAGATAGAATCATCGAATCATACAATGGTTACAGGACAGAAGGAGGCCATTCGGCCCATTGAGCCTGCACTGGCTCACTGTGAGAGGTACCCAGCCAGCCCGCCTGCCCCACCCATCCCCCATAGCCCTGCAGCTTTCCTCCGTTCAGATGCTTGTCCAATTTTCTTTTGAATTTGCCTCCACCTCAATCTCAGGCAGGGGATTCCAGGTCTTAAAGTTGTGATGAAAAGTCACACGGACTCGAAACGGTAACCCTGTCTTCCTCACCACACAGCTGCTGGGTTTTTCCAGCATTTCCTGTCCTTGTTCCAGATCTTAAACCATTTGCTGCATAACAAACATTTTTCCTCAGGTCACCTTTGCTTCTTTTGCCAATCACCTTAAATCGGTGCCCTCTGCTTCTCGACCCTCCTGCCAATGCCTGCTTCTCCCTGCCTACTGTGTCCAGACCCCTCGTGATTTTGAACACCTCTGGCAAGCCTGCTTGTCAACCTTCTCTCCTCTAAGGAAAACAGTCCCAACTTCTCCAGCCAGTCAGTAGAAACGAAATTCACTTCAAAATTAAACTGATGCGATAGTGTCTGCTCGCTGATGAGTGTATCTATCATTTCTTTTGCAAGTGAAAGAAGGTTAATATTCACTAAGTAACCTCCCTGCCAATGGTGGGGTGCAAGAGATTGAGAATGTGAAGCCTAGGAACACAGCCGCAGGTGCACGGGCAGAGGATTGCTGCCCTGCTATTAGCTCTCCCCTCAGGATGGCGATTATCGCTGAACATAACTATCTTCTGAGACTTGCTGAATGGCCTGTAATAATCATAAAGAAATATATGAAACTCACGACATGGAAATCCTGCGCAACCCGTCTGCATTGGCGTTTACACTCTGCACACGTCTCATCATGTTTACAGACCTTGTTTTCCTATCCCTTCATGTACCTAGCCAAGCTCGAATGCTGAAATTCTGCCTCAATCACTAACCCTGGAAGTGAATCCCACAGCCTCACATGAAGAAATTGTCCCTGTCCTTCTTAAAATTGTCTTACGTTGAATATATTTATGGTCCCTTAGTCTAGACTCCAAACTACTGGAAATAGTTTATTTCTGGTATCATGTTCCTTCCTTACAGAACTTTAAACACTTCTATCATTTGGCCCCATGACCTGTATTGAGCTAATGATAACGGATCCTGGAAAATCTACACTATACCCTCTCGAGACCTCAACATCCCTTCTGTAGTGTGGAGCCTAGTACTGCACACAGTGAGTATCTGGTAAGTGGCTAAGGTTAACTCCAGTGCTAAGGTTTAAAATAGCACAAAAACTGGTGGTAAAGTTAATAAAGTATATGAAAAGGGAAAATAAATAAGTGAATAATATAATTAAGCAATTATTTAAAACACATTAAGGATGGCAGGACAGGTGACATGTCAAGGCTGCAGGATGTGGGAGCTCCTAGATGCCAGTGTGATCCAGGACAAACATGTCTGCAGTAAGCATTTGCAGCTCAAGGAAATTCAGCTCAGAGTCGTTGAGGTGGAGGCTGAGCTGGAGACACTGCAACACATCAGGGAGGGGGAGAGTTACCTGGATACTTTGTACCAGGAGGAAGTCACACCCTTTAGGATAGGGTCTTCTGATTTGGTCAGTGGTCAGGGACAGGAGAGTGCGATTGCGTGTGAGGTAGGTAAGGGGACCTAGAGGGCAGGAGCGTCAGCTTCCACAATTGTCGAATAGGTCAAAAGTTCTCTCAGATTGTTTGGATGAGAGTGTGGGCTGCAAGGTGGATAAGCAAACTGACCATGGCACTGTGGTACAGGGAGCCATTCAAGCGTGGTGCTCAAAAAGGAATATATTAGTAGTAAGGGACAGTATAGTGAAGGGGATTGACACTGTTCTCTGCAGCAATGAGCGAGAGTCCTGACAGCTGTGTTGCCTGCCCGGGTTCAGGACATCTGGAGAGGAACTTGCAGTGGGAGGGGGAGGATCCAGTTGTCGTGGTCCCTGTAGGTATGAATGACATGGGTAGAAATAGGAAAGAGGTTCTGCATAGAGAGTATGAGGAGTTAGGTACTAAATTAAAAAGCAGAACCTCAAAGGTAATAATGTCTGGATTATTACCTGTGCCGTGTGCAATTTGGCATAGGGTACATAAAATTAGAGATGTGGCTCAAATATTATTGTGGGTGAGTGTGTTGCAGTTTGTGGGGCACTGGCACAAGTACTGGGGAAAGTGGGGGCTGTGTCATAGGGACAGCCTACACCCGAAGCCTGCTGGGACCAGTGTTCTAGTGAGCTACATAACTAGGGAAGTAGAGAGGGTTTAAAACTAATTTGTGATGGCAAGGGATAAAATTTGGGAAGATGTGGTAAATCAAAGAGTAGAAAAAGGTAAGAGAGAAAGATATTAATGTGAGAAATTGTAAACAGACTGTAACAGGAAAGGACAGCGAACTATAGAGTACAAATTTCAGCAGATAAGGGTAGAGGTTACAAAAATAATAAAAGGACAAAACTAAAGGCTCTGTATCTGAATGCACATAGCACTCAAAACAAAAGAGATGAACCGATAGCACAAATAGAATTAAATAAGTATGATCTGATCGCTATTAATGGGACATGGCTGCAGGATAACATGGATTGGGACCTGAACGTTGAAGGGTATGTGACATTTAGGAAGGACAGAAAGCTAGGAAAAGGTGGAGGGGTGGATCTGTTAATTAATGATGGTATTAGCATATTAGAGAGGGATGACCTAAGTTCAGGAAACCAGGATGTAGAATTGGTTTGGGTAGAGATGAGAAATGATAAAGCCAAGAAGTCATTCATTGTGGGAGTGGTCCTCTAACATTAACCATACAGTAGGACAGGGCATAAAGGAAAAAATAATGAGAGCTTGTCAGAATCATGGGGCCTTTACTCCACATATAGACTGGGAAAATCAGATGAGGAATTTATAGACCGTTTGTGGGATAGTTTCTTAGAATAGCAAGTTCTGGAGCCAACCCGAGAGCAGGCTATACTAGACCTGGTATTGTGCAACGAGATAGGATTAATTAATAACCTCATAGTGAAGACACCCCTAGGTAACACCTTTAGTCAAGTACAAAACCAGACTGAAGTGGTGCAAAAGTGGGATTTAAAAACATTACAAAAAGGAAAATGACTTCAATTTTTCAACATTAAAACCATATACAGGCATGTTTACTTCAATCCTGCCTTTTTACTCTTTCCCTGCTATATAGTTTCCTAACTTCTGCCTTATAAAATACTTCTTTAAATGCCAAATATTCTGAGGGAGACTTTCATTTAAAAAGCACCTTGCACAACCACAGGGCGTCTCAAAGCACTTTACAGATACACTTTAGAAGTGTAGTCACTGTCGTAATATAGGAAACACAGAGTCAAATTGCGCACAGCAAGATCCCACAAACAGCAATGTGATAATGACCAGCTCATCTGTTTTTGTGATATTGATTGAGGGATAAATATTAGCCAGGACACTGGGGAGAACTCCCCTGCTCTGCCATGGGATTATAAAACCAGACCAAAATATGGTGGAATTGGTGGAAATCTGAAATAAAAGCAGAAAACACTGGAAATACTCAGCAGGTCAGGCAGCATCATGTGGAGAGAAGGAGAGCTTTGATGACTCTTCCTGGGGTCCTTTACATCCACTTGAGAGGGCAGACAGACCCCTGATTTACCACCTCACCTGAAAGGCAGTACCTCTGGCAGTGCAGAACACCCTCAGTACTGCACTCTCAGCCGAGAATGATTTGTGCTTATGTCTCCAGCAGAGGATTGAACCCACAATCATCTGGCTCAGAGGCAAGAGTGTTACCTACTGAGTCACAGCTGACACTTCTATCCTTTCATTGGAAACCATCTGACTCCTTATTGTTATTTGTTGATACTTGGATCATATTTTGTATCAAAATAAACCTGTAACCATCACCATCTAGTACGACAAGGGCAGCAGATACATAGGAACACCACCACCTGGAAGTTCCCCTCCAAGTCACTCACCATCCTGACTTGGAAATATATCGCCGTTCCTTCACTGTCGCTGAGTCAAAATCCTGGAACTCCCTCCCTAACAGCACTGTGGGTGTACCTACACCACATGGACTGCAGCGGTTCAAGAAGGCAGCTCACCACCACCTTCTCAAGGGCAACTAGGGCTGGGCAATAAATGCTGGCATAGCCAACGAGGCTCAAACCTGGAGAATTAAAAAAAACATTTTTGTCACAGCCCCCGACTCCCAGTTTTGATCTTTTAATCTGAATCTCACAGAAGCGGACCGAACAAAACTGTCAAAGATTAGACTAAACCTCCAGGTTAAAAAAACAGAATGGACCTCAGCTGACAGGAAACAGAACACATAAAAGCAGGGAACAAGCTGCTGGAGAAATGGACCGATCGCCAAAAGAGCATCGAGGTGGGGGACACAGGATGAGCCTCCCGCAGAAGGGCGCTGGGCGAAAGTTTCATTCGAGCGCCGTATGGCTATTGATCGAGACATGTTAAGCTGGACAGCCAGCAGTAGGAAAGATTGTCCCTTTCATTAATTGTCATGGGAGCTGGAGCTCAGCCTTCCAACCAGAACCTGCTGCACAATTTGTTGCAGCGCTGTGCTGTGACCCAGCAACTACGAGTTGGCAAAGGCATCTTCCTTTGACAATAGGTTTCAAAGTGTTTGGAATGACATGCTGCGTGACTGTCCATTGTTCTTAAAGCAAGTTACTCAGGCAATGATGGAAGGGCTCATGAGTTGCAGTGAGCAATATTTTAGTGCGGGCAAATGGTTAGTTTGGGATTAAGTTGCTAAAATTTGTTTTTAATGACAGGAAGTTACTATGGTTTCCAAACAGACTGTGGCCTCAACCCTTTTTACTTTTTCTTGGGTGTTGCCAAAACACCACTCATGATTTTGAAGCAATTCCAGTAACTTTTCTGCATATGAGCCAATCCAAAATTCAGGCTGCAGATTGCATCTTATAACATTGAGAATATCGCTTTTGGAGTTTCCAGTCACTCTAGTCGGATTTTACACACCAGCACTGTTTGGAGAATTTGGATCGTTGTCCAAATTAAATAAATAACCCACAATGAGAGGAAGTCTTCAATGAGAACAGCACTCTTATGTGTGGGCAGGCTGAGTAATGCTAACTATTCTGACAGGTTAAGTACAATAATACAGGATAATTTTATCCTAACTCCCAAGATGGAATCCCACGGGATTGGGTTGGGAATTTTAGTTTTTCATCCCACCCAACATTGACTTCACTGCAGAGTAAAATTAGGCGGAGGTGTAACAGCATTGCTCCTGACTCTGCCAGTGTCAGGGGTAACTGCTTACATGTGTACACAGAATGCAGCAAAGAGAAAGGCAAAACAAAAACAGAATTACCTGGAAAAACTCAGCAGGTCTGGCAGCATCGGCGGAGAAGAAAAGAGTTGACGTTTCGAGTCCTCATGACCCTTCGACCGAACTGAAAGGCCTTTCAGCCAAACTGGTCTATGGCAGTGTTCATGCCCTGCACTAGTCTCCTCCCAGCCTACTTCATCTTACCTGTTAGCATATCCTTCTATTCTTTGCTTCCACCTGTACTTCTCTAGCTTCTCCTTAAATGCACCTCAATTGCTCGTTGTGGGAGCGAGTTCCACATTCTCAAAACTATCTGCAAGTTTCTCCTGAGTTCCCTACTGGATTTATGAGTGTCTTTCTCATATTGTGACCTCTAGGTTTGATCTCTCTCAAAAGTGGAAACATCTTCTTTTATATTTACCCTACAAACTGCTTAATATTTTTGAATAACTCCACAGTATCAAGTCACTCTTGGCCTTCTTTTTTCTGGAGAAAAGCTAGTTCAGTCCTTCCTGATAGTTATAAAGCTTTCAATTCCAGTAGAGCGAAATGAAAGGCATTTGTTCATCCAATCGTGGACTGTGCAAATTGTGTGAGGAATTCTTTGATGGTGAAAGATATGAATAAGATTGAAATGATCCAAAGACACACTGCACGATACTATATGAATCAGTATGGAAAACATCAGTGTCACAGCCTTGATCAAAGATTTGTGGGGGGGTGGGGGGGGGGGGGTGGATTTTACCCTCATCGGGCAGGGTTGGCAGGGGGTGGGTGGGGGTGATTGGGACCAGACTGCGATTTCACGCTGGTGGGCCAATGAAGGCCTGCCCAGCGTGAGTTCCGTGCGGCGGTGCTCAGCGCTGTCTGTGTGGGGGTGGGGAAGGGGTGGGGGGGGAGGCGAGAGCACAAGTTCACGCATGCGCGTGAGTGTGTGCTGAAAAAGCTCCATGAGGCACTCAGCTGCCTCAGGGAGATGAAGAGCTTAAAACATTAAAAATAAAGATTCTTAAAATGTCATAAAGCATGCCCCCCCCACCCCCCCCCTCACGTGACCCTGTCATGTGAGCAGGGACATGTTATTAATTAAATGTTTTAATTTTTGTTTAATTTCTAATAGCTGTTGGAAACCTCATCCCGCCCATGGATGAGGTTTCCTAAAAAGTGCAAAGGCTGCCTGGCCTTTTCACCAAAGGTTAGATTGGGGGGTGGGGGGTTGGCGGGGGGGGGGTGGGGGGGTGGCGAGGCAGCAAAAATTTAATTCAATTACCTTTCTAATGGCCTTAATAGGCCGGATGATTGTCGGTGGGCGCGCTGCCAACTCCCAGCCACACCCGATGACTGAAATATCGCACGAGTGCGTGATGACCAGGATGCTTGACCAACGTCATCGCCTGTCATTTTATGCTCAGTCGGGTTGGATGTCCCACCCTCCTGACGAACGTTATATTCTGGCCTTGGAATGGGGATCACAACAGCAAAGGGGGGAAAAAAATAGACTCATCATGTTTTTTAAATATGGAGTGAACTGGTGGGAATTGGCACGATGACACAATAGAGGTCACTGTCCATATGTGAAGAGAATCATAGACTCACAGAATTGTTACGGTTTAGATGGAGGCCATTCAGCCCATTGTGTCCACACTGGCTCTCTGAGCATTTTAACTCAGTATTAATCTTCTGCCTTTTCCCCATAATCCTGCACATTGTTTCTATTTAGATAATCATCCAAGCGATGTTGAATGCCTCAATTGAACCTACCTCCACCACACTGTCCTGGCAGGACATTCCAAACCTTAACTACTCACTTTGCGAAAAAGGTTTTTCTCACCTCGCATTTGCTTCTTTTGCAAAACACTTTTAAACTGTGCCCCCTGGTTCTCGATCTGCTTACGAGCGGGAACAGTTTCTCCCTATCTACTCTGTCCAGCCCCCTCACGATTTTGAAAACTTCTATCAAACCTCCTCTTAGCCTTCTCCTCTCTAAGGAAAACAGTCCCAACTTCTCTACTCTTTCCTCATAACTGAAGTGCCTCATCCCTGGAACCATTCTTGTAAACCTCTTCTGCACTCTCTCCAATGCATTCACATCCTTCCTATAGTGTGGCACTCAGAACTGCACACAATACTCCAGCTGAGGTCTAACCAGTGTCTTATATAAGTTCATCATAACCTCACTACTTTTGTATTCTATGCCCCTCTTAATGAAGCCTAGAACACTGTATGCTTTAGTAACAGCTCTCTCTACCTGTCCTGCCACCTTTAATGACTTATGTACATATGCACCCAGGTCTCTCTGCTCCTGCACACCCTTTACAATGGTATCTTTTATTTTATACTGTCTCTCCATGTTCTTTGTACCAACGTGCATCACCTCACACTTCTCTGCATTGAACTCCATCTGCCACCTATCTGCCCACTCCACCAATGTATCAATGTTCTTCACTGTGCTCTTTGTAGTTTACAATTCTCCCAAGTTTTGTGTCATCAGCATACTTTGAAATTGTCCCCTGCACACCAAGACCTAGATCATTTATATATATCAGGAAAAGGCCCCTGGGGAACTCCACTGCAAACCTACTTCAAGCCTGAAAAATACCCATTAACCATTACTCACTGTTTCTTATCCCTCAGCCAATTTTGTATCCACATTGCTACTGTCCCTTTTATTCCATGACCTATATCATTCCTCACAAGCCTGTTGTGTGACACTGTATCAAACATTTCTTGGAAGTCCATGTGCATCACATCAACAGCCCTGCCCTCATCAATCATCTCTGTTACCTCTTCCAAAAACTCCAGCAAGTTAGTTAGACATGATTTTCCTCTAACAAATCCATGCTGACTCTTCCGAATCAATCCACATTTTTCCATACGACTATTAATTATATCCCGAATAATTGTTTCTAGAAGTTTCCCCACCATTGAAGTTAAGCTGACAGGTCTGTAATTGCAGGGCACATATTTACAACCTTTTCTGAACAGGAGCATAATGTTTGCAATTCTCCAGTCCTCCAACACCTCCCCCGAATCCAGGGAACATTGAAAAGATAATCCAGGGAACATTGAATAGCTACAGAGAACTGTGGTGAAATAGAGAAATATAATCATGTAAGTATGGCATCTAATAAAATAGCAAACAGAATGAGATAAATTTGTGACAGAAAGGAAACTAGCATTTTGTGGTTTTGGAAACAGGAGTGTAGAGTGTGAGAGTAAAGAACCTCTCTGGTAAAATTATATAAGGCAATGGTAAGTTTTTAGTGCATCATAGGCAAAAGCATTCAGTTCAAAGCAACAACAAATTGCATTTATAAGGCACCAATAATGTCGTAAAACATGCCAAGGTGCTTCACAGAAGCACTATCAAACAAAATTTGTTGCCAAGCCATAAAGAGATATTAGGGCAGGCGACCAGGAGCTTGGTCAAAAGGTAAAGATTTAAGGCCGTTCTAATTTGATGAATGGGGCAAGAAAATTCCCTGTGGTTATGGGGTCAGTGATGGGGGAGCCTTCAATTTAAAATTGCCACTAAGAGGTTGAAGAGAAAGACTTACATTTTTATAGCGCCTTTCACAATTTCACGCCATCCCAAACCGTTACAGCCAATGAAGCATTTGTGCTGTGATTTAGGAAATGTGGCAGCCAGTTTGTGCACAGCAAGCTCCCAAAAACAGCAATGTGATCATGACAAGATAATCTATTTGGGTGTTATCAGTTGAGGGATGAATATTGGCCAGGGCACCAGGGAGAACTCCCCTGCTCCTCTTTGGATTAGTGCCGTGGGATCTTCTACATCCACATTAGAGAGTAGACTGGGTTCCCAGAAGGCAACACCTCTAACCGTGCAGCATTTAGCATTGCTAGTTGAGATTTTGTGCTCAAGTCTCTGGAATGGGACTTAAACCCACAATCTTCCACCTCACGGTCAAATGGGCTAAACACTCAGCTGTGGCTGGCAGGCATGCTGGGGATGAGGCAAGATTAGGAGAAATATCTTTTTTGAAGAGCTGTTGCAGTGTAGAATTCTTTGCTACAGGGGCCAGGACATATTGAAAGCAAAGAGGAGAAAAAAGAAAGCTGTGGGAGTTTGGCTTCCTTTGCCATTGACACCCACATAAAAGGCCAGAATTGGAGAAGTGCAGGTTTCTCAGAGAGTTGTGGAGATCACAGAGATACTGAATGGGAAAGGTCATGGGGGAATTTGAAAACTAAGATGAGAACTTAGAATTTGAGGCATTGCCAGCTGCTGTGAGTGGGATGATGGACAAGGGGAACTGGAGTAAGTTGGGATACAGGCAGCAGAGTTTTGGATGAGTTGAAATTTATGGATATTAGAAACTGTCTCGATCATCAGCAAAGTGATGAAAGGGATCTTTGGCAGTGCTGTAAAGCCACACTTACTCAGCAATAACCTGCTCACTGATGCTCAGCTTGGGTTCCACCAGGGCCACTCATCCCTTGGTCTCATTACAGCCTTGGTTCAAACACGGGCAAAAGAGTTGAACTCCAGAGGTGAGGTGAGAGTGACTGCCCTTGACATCAAGGCAGCATTTGACTGAGTGTGGAATCAGGGAGCCCTAGCAAAACTGGAGTCAATGGGATTCAGGGGGAAAACTCTCCACTGGTTGGAGTCATACCTAGCACAAAGGAAGATGGTTGTGGTTGTTGGAGGTCAATCATCTCAGCTCCAGGACATCACTGCAGGAGTTCCTCAGGGTAGTGTCCTCAGCCCAACCATCTTCAGCTGCTTCATCAATGACCTTCCTTCCATCATAAGTTCAGAAGTGGGGATGTTCACTGATGATTGCACAATATTCAGCACCATTCACGACTCCTCAGATATTGAAGCCCATATGCATCAAGGCCTGGACAACATTCAGGCTTGGGATGATCATTGGAAAGTAACATTTGCACCACACGACTGCAATGCAGGCAATGACCTACTCCAACAAGAGAGAATCTAACACAGAAACATAGGGCAGAATTTTGCCATCGGCGAGCAGGGGGTGGGCCCCTCTCACCAAGGCAAAAATGACGCGGGGATGATGGGAGGAATCCCCAACGTCACCCAGCCCCATTTAAATATTCAGGAAGGCAGGGGGACAGTGAAATCAGCTGTGTACCCGCCGACCTGTCAATGGCCAATTGAGGCCATTGACAGGCTAATTAAGCCAATTAAAGACCTGCCCATCCAACCTTAAGGCTGGCGGTCAGGCCAGGAGCCCCAGCGGGCTTCTGATAATACATGAAACCCTCATCCACCGGCGGGATGAGGCTTCATGTCTGTTTTTAAAAACTTTAATAAAGTTTATGTGATTATTTATTAACACGTCCCATCTTGTGTGACATTGTCACATGAGGGGGACATGTTAATAATTTTTTTATTATTCTATTTTTGTTTGAACCACTGTCAGTGATCTCCCTGAGACAGCACTTTGCCTCAGGGAGATGTACGCTCTTGTGTGCGCATGCGGGAAAGAGCGCACTCTGACAATTGGGGAACCCCACCCCTCCCCCTCCCCCCCCCCACCCTGCACAGGAAGTGCACAGCACTTCCTGTTGGGCAGCCCGCCGGGCAGGCCTTAACTGGCCCGCCCACTTAAAATGGCGGCGGGGCCCATTTCGATGGCGGGGTGATCTGCTCCTTCAGTAGGTTTGTCAAACATGATTTCCCTCTCATAAATCCATGTTAACTTTGTCTAATCCTGTTGATATTTTCTAAGTGTCCTGTACTCACATCCTTTATAATAGACTCTAGCATTTTCCCTACTTCTTATGTTAGGCTAACCGGTCTGTAATTCACAGTTTTCTCCCCTCCCTCCTTTTTTAAATAGTGGGGTTACATTTGCCACCCTCCAATCTGCCAGGACTGTTCCCGAATCTACAGAATGTAGAATGTTGGAAGGTGACAACCTACACATCCATTATTTCCATGGCCACCTCTGTTAGTACCCTGGGATTTGGATCATCAGGCCCTGGGGATCTGTTGGCTTTCAGTCCCATTAATTTCTCCACCGCTAATTTTTTTAGTAATACTAATTTCCTTCAATTCCTCCTTCTCACTAGACCCTTGGTTTGCTAGTGTTTCTGTGAAGTTATTTGCATCTTCCTCTGTGAAGGTACAATGAAAGTAGTTGTTTAATTGCTCTGCCATTTCCTGGTTCTCTATTATAAATTCTCCTGTTCCAGATTGTAAGGGACCTACATTTGTCTTCACAAATCTTTTTCTTTTTACGTACTTATAGAAGCTTTTACAGTCTTTATGCATCTTGCAAGTTTACTCCCATACTCCAACTTTCCCCTCTTAATCAACCTCTTGGGGCAGAATATTGCTGTTGGCGCGTGGAGTTGGGCATGTGGCCCAACGTCATCGTGCGTCATTTCGATATAGTGTGTTCAGCGGGCCTGCACCGAAGGTGGCCGTCCATCAACCGAACTGTCAACGGCCTGTTAAGGCCATTAAAAAAGTAATTAAACTTGTTCACAGCGCTGCCCGTCCAACCTCAATGTTGGGGGGCAGGCAAAGAGCCCAAGTGGCCTTTGCGATTTTCAGGAAACCTCATCCCCGGGCGGGGTGAAACTTCCTGAAGCTTTCATTAAGTAAATAAATACATTTCCCTAACTTCACAAACATGTCCCAGCTCATGTAAGAGGGGACATGTTTAAATTCATTTTTACTTAATTTACTGCAAAGTTTTGTGATCCATTCAATCTCCCTGAGGCAGCTCTGCACCTCAGGGAGACCCTGACCCTCCAACCTTCCCCCACCCGCACAGGTAGTACCGCGCTACAGACTGCCCGTTATGCTGGGCGGGGCCTTAATTGACCCACCCGCGTAAAATGGCGGCACGCAGCCGATCATGGGTGGCGATCGGCGATTGGCTCCGTGCCCACCCCCACCCATTCCCACCCAGCCTGCCCGCCAGAGGATAAATTCTCCCCTTTGCTGAATTCTAAGCTGCTCCCAATCTTCAGGTTTGCTACTTTTTTTGGCAACTTTATATGACTCCTCTTTGGGCCTAATATTATCCTTAATTTCTTGTGTTAGCCATGATTGGGCTACTTTTCCTGATGATTTTTGCACCAGAAAGGAATGTATAATTGTTGCAATGCATACATTCGTGCCTTAAATATTAGCCATTGTCTGTCCCCCATCATGCCTTTTAACGTAGCTTCCCAATCTATCTTATCCAGCTCATGCCTCATACATTCATAGTTCCATTTGTTAAGATTTAGGACCCTAGTTTCAGATCAGACTACTTCACTTTCCATCCTAATGAAGAATTCTATCATGTTATGCTCACTGTTCCCTAATGGACCACTCACAAAAAGATTATTAATTAAACCCTTCTCATTGTACAATACCAAATCTAGGATAGCCTGTTCCCTAGTTGGTTGCTAATTTGGTTTGCCCAGTCTATATGTAGATTAAAGTCACCCATGATTACTGTAGCATCTTTGTTACATGCATCTCTAATTTCCTGTGTTCCTCTCCGCAGATGCTGTAAGACCTGCTGAGTTTTTCCAGCTTTTTTTGTTTTTGTCTTTGACTGGATGAGTTGGATTTGGTCCTTTGTTCCCTATCACCTGGGGCAAAGACAGTCTAGTCCTTGCCCTGGGCTGAAACTTGCACTGGATTCTTGGAAGCCTATCCTCCATTTCTCGTCCTTGTTTTCAAATCCATCCATGACCTCACCTCTCCCTATCTCTGCAACTTCTTCCACCCCCCAACCCATATGTCTGCACTCCTCCAATTCTGGTCTCTTAGGCATCCTCAATTTTATCCGCTCCAGCATTGGAGGCCATACCTTCAGCTGTCTAGGGCCTAAGCTGTGGAATTCGTTCCCTAAACCTCTCTGCCTCTCTACCTCCATTTCCCCCTTTAAGACACTTCTTACCTCCTTTGACCAAACATTTGGTCACCTGCCCTAATATCTCCTTATGTGGCTCTGGTTGTCAAATTTGCTTTGATAATACGCCCGTGAAGAACCTTGGAATGTTTTACTACATTAAAGATGCTATATAAATGCAAGATCCTGTCGGCGGTTGGAGTTGGGAGGTCATATGGTGTATCCTCAAAGAACACGTCCAACTAAAGTTTGTGACTCCAAACAGGGCAGGGCCACTCTGACACTGGGGACAAAGCCTTGAAGGGAAACCTCCTCTTCAGATCCTCTAATCCCAATGAAGCAAGCAGCTCTCTTTGGGAATGGCAACTGATTTCTTATGAGATTGGATGTAGCTTTCCCTTGTAAAGGCTGGACCTTTTTCTAGACCTCCGTTGGTGTGAGTTTCACTTGAGCTTATGGGGAATGTTATACCCACAAACACACAAACAAAACCCATCTATTGGTGCAGTAATAAACTGTTTTTTTTCGTTCCCAGGCCTTCTGGAGTGTTCCATCAATGAATCGCAATCTTCTACAGGAGAGTGTCATTATTACAATATGATTCTCATCATGGGGCCATCTAGTGTTCATTTAAGGATGTGTGAGTATCCTATTCCAGCGCTATCCTCATCTCGGCTACAAGGAGAATATGATCATCTCCAATAGCAAGGCTGGTTTAACATCTAAAATACAGGAAGTAAAGAAGTTCAGCAACGACATCTCATGACACACAGAAAATAGAACTTTCCTGGTACTAAACAGGATCAATGGTTTATCTCAACAATAAAACCATGAATAAAAACAAATACACTCACATCAGTCTTGAATCACAACACAGGTGAGACCTACTGAACTACACATAACACCTTACATCACTCGCTCCCCCAAAAGCTGTTAAAGCTAGCGGGTTAATTGAAAATTTCACAATTGAGATTGACAGGTTTTTGTTAGGCAATGGTATTAAGGGTTACAGAGCCAATGCAGTTAAATGGAGTTAAGGTGCAGATCAGCCATGATCTAATTGAATGGTAGAACAGTGTCGAGAGGCTGAATGGCCTCCTCCTGTTCCTGTGTTGTGATTCAAGACTGATGTGAGTGTATTTGTTTTTATTCTCCTTGGTGGAGGCAAATTCAATTGTAGCTTTCAGAAGCGAATGGGATGAATACTTGAAGCAGAAAAAAATTGCAGGGAATTGGGGAAAGAGCAAGGATAATGGGATAACTGGATTGCTCTTCAAAAGAGCCAGTGAAAACTCAATGGGCCAAATGACCTCCTTCTGTGCTGTACTATTCTAGTTTCTGATTCATGCAGAAGAGTTTTCCCCAGTATTCTGGGCCAATGCTTATCTCACAAGGCCATTGTTGCAAAACAGAATATCTGCTCACACTTTGCTATTTGTGGGAGCAAGTTTGCTGTGTGCCAATTGGCTCCCACATTTCTACATTACAACAATGGCTACACTTTGAAAAGTGCTCCATTGGCTGCAAAGCCTTTGGATGTCTGGAGATTGTGAAAAGCACTCAAGTCTTTCTTAGCAAAACCACTTCAGTTACCCAGAGTAGCCAAGTTGTTGGGGATAGGTTGGAAATGTCAGTCCTGATCTCAGCTCTATTTATCACCATCACCACCTTCAGGTTTTGGAAATGTCCCATCTCCCTCTAATATCATGTCCCTGTTTAAATGAAAGAAATAACGTGGGTTTGTTCTGACCATCCAATATTCTGATAGCCTGTGGATCTCCATATCCCAGTTCCACAAGCTGCATCTCAGTACATCGTGTGTAAGCACAACATCAGGTTCCACATTTATGTGGTATATAAGCTCTGTTCACCCACTGTTCTCACTGACCTGCATTGATTCCTCATCCTTCTTTTGAATTCCACTAAGGCCTCATCCCCCCACCCTGCAGCCACCTACGGCTCTTCGATCCTTTGAGATCTCTGTATTCCTCCAACTCTGGCCTCAAAGTTGAGTGCCACCGATTTCCATACGCCCCAACATACTCTGGCCCTGAGCTCTGGAATTCCCTCCCTAAACATCTCCACCTCTCTACTTCTCTCTCCTCCTTTAAGATGCTCCCTAAAACCTGCCTCTATGCCTACATTTTTTGGTCACGTGTCCTAATATCTCCTTATGCGGCCCATGCCAAGTGTTGCCTGCGAATCGCTCCTGTGAAGCACCTTGGGATGTTTTGCTATAGTAAAGATGCCAAATAAATGTGATAAAAACTGAAAATGCTGGAAAAAACTCGCAGGTCTGGCAGCATCTGTGGAGAGAGAAACGGAGTTAATGTTTCAAGTCCATATGACTCTTCTTCAGAGCTAAAGAGAAGTAGAAATGTAATGAAATTTATACTGTTTAATGGGGTTGGAGCAGGAGAAGCTGGATAAGAGGCCAGCCATAGGTGGGGGCTGAGGAGAGATTGACGGAGATGGCTTGGACACAAGACAAAGGGAGTGTTAATGATAAGGAGATATGGCTATGAAAGCGAGTTTTGGTAAACACCTTGTCAAACACCAGGAGGGAAATGGAAAGCAACGAAGGTGAACAGGGCAAAAGAGACAAGCGGAAATCCTGTCAGACAGAAGAGCAGTACCTCTTCAAGGTAGGCATTCCTGGAAGAGAAGTGGTAGTGAAATAAACACTGAGATGAAAGCAAAATACTGCGGATGCGGGAAATCTGAAATAAAAATGGAAAATGCTGGAAAAACTCAACAGGTCTGACAGCATCTGTGGAGAGAGAAACACAGTTAACGTTTTGAGTGCGTTTGACCTTAGCTCTGAAGAAGAGTCATACGGACTCAAAAGGTTAACTCCGTTTCTCTCTGCGCAGATGCTGTCAGACCTGCTGAGTTTCTTTTAGCATTTTCCATTTTTATTTCAGGTTTCCAGCAACCCGCAGCATTTTGCTTCTATCTATATAAAAGCAAGTTGTTGTTGTAAAGGCAGCAACATATTATTTTGTTCAGTAATTGGAAATGCACAGTGACGTGGGCAGAACTGCAGAAAAAGAGGCACCTCCAGACAGTTGCCCAGCAAAGCTTACAACGGAGCTCTATAAAGAGAGTAACCAGCTGGACAACAAGATGAACACACAGGCTTCTGCATGACAAGCATCAAGGAAACTGAAGCAACACCAGTCAAGAGAAATGAGAGTGAAACTTCACAATGATGAGTCACTGTATGTGCTTGAGATAACGCTGAAGGAAGAATGAATCAGTGGCTGTTACATATCCTGTGCTTCTCGTTAATGTGAAATAGATAATGGAAACTAAGTTTCACTGATTTACACCCTTTCGGTCTGAAGGTGTGTTGCCTGATGGAGTACTGGGCTTTTTAAACAGAGACACAGAGTACAAAAGCAAGGACGTTATGCTAGAACCTTTATAAATCACTGGTTGGCCTCAACTACCTAATTCTGGACACCACACTTGGAGGGCTCTCAAAGCCTTGGAGAGGGTGCAGGGGAGATTGATTGAAGAGAACTGAGGAACCTCAGTGATATGGAGAAGCTGGGACTGGAACAGAGAGGGTTAAAGCAAGATTTAACGGTGGTGTTAAGAATTCTGAAGCGTTTCGATAAAGTAAATAAGGAGAAAACTATTTCCACTAGCTCGCAAGAGGGTGGGTAACCAGCTGACATAGATTTAAGGTGATTGGCAAAAGAACCAGAGTAGAGGTGAGAATTCTTTAACACAGCGAGTTATGATGTGGAAGGCTCTGCCTGAAAGGGCGGTGGAAGCAGATAGAAACCTTAACAAGGGGAATCGGATACGTTTGAAAAGGCAAGATTTACAGAGGTATGGGAAAAGAGCAGGGGGTGTGGGATTTATTGGGTAACTCTTTCAATGAGCCAGCACTGGTACGATGGGCTGAATAGCCTTCTTCTGTGCCATATGATTCTATGACATTACAGACACCAGCACTTCCTACAAAGCGTGGACTTTCTAATGAAAGAGATTGACAAATTTTGTCAGCAATTAAATGTTAATTAACTGCTATAGTAACCCATCATACACAGCAAGTGTTAACAACATGTTATTATCATAATGCACTTCTCTACAAGTTGTATCAGAAAGTGGAATAGAAATTAAATAAGCTGTTTAAAGTGTTGTCCTAGCAACATAATTGTTATGAACTGTTACACATGAAATGGATACTCCTGAAAATGGAACAGTTCTGAGTTCAATAAAACTGTATAAAACAAATTAGTTCTGTGGCTCAATTTTCAATATTTCTTGAACGTAATCCAAGAAAATAATGAGACAACTGCTTACAGCGGAGTTTTATGCTTGAAGATAAACTAATTCCCCTTGGATTAACAGAAGTGACCTTGAGTTCAAGTAGTACAGTCAGTTTGTGCTGCTGGCCGTTGCAATTCAATCTTATGTCATGTCTGCACCACAACATGACGTTAGGCTGTTCCATTGAGAAAGGCCAGATAGTGAAATATAATTTACTATTCAATTGAACCTGCCTTCCAACAACAACAGCAACAACCTGCATTTATATAGTGTCCTCTTTGTAATAAAACAGCCCAAGGCATTTCACTGGGAGTGGTATAAAGCAATATTACACAGTGACACATAAGGAGATATTAGGGCAGATAGTCAAGAGCTTGGTCAATGTTTTAAGGAGGATCTCAAAGGAGGAGAGTGAGGTAGAAAGGCAGTGAGGTTTAGGGAGGGAATCCTCCGAGGGTCTCAGGCAACACGGCCGCCAATGTTGAGAGTGATTAAGCTCGGGGATGCTCAAGATGCCAGAATCAGGGGCACAGAGAGATCACAGAGGCTTGTGGGGCTGGAGAAGGTTGCAAACATAGGAAAGGACGAGGCCATGGGCGGGGATTTTAAAACAAGAATGAGAATTTTAAAATCGAGGCGTTGCTTGACTGGGAGCCAGTGTAGGTCACTGAGCACAAGAGGTGATAGGGGAGCAGGACCTGGCGCACATTAGGACCCAGGCAGCAGAGATTTGGATGACCTCAAGTTTTCAGAGGTGAGAATGCGAGAGGCCGGCCAGGGGTGTGTTGGAATAGTGGCGTCAGATGTTATGAAGGCACAGATGAGGGTTTCAGCAGCTGATGAGCTGAGGCAGAGACAAACTGGGGCGATGTTACAGAGGTGGGAACAGGCAGTCTTAGTGGTGGTGCGAATACAAGACCAGAAGCTCATCTTGGGGTCAAATATGACACTGAGGTTGCGAACAACCAGGTTTAAACTCAGACAGTTGTCAGGGTGTCCAACTATCACAGCCACGGCATCATCTAACGAGGTCTTAAATCAAATAAAACTCTGTCAATGATTCAGGGAAAAGCGCAAACATTGTAATCAAATCGCAGGCGGGCTGATAATCCAGACACTCAATTGTCACTCAGCATCCCTCAGCTGGAAAGTCTGTCAGCAGTGAAATTTCTGGTGGGGACCTTTGGGGGAGGGGGTGGGCTGGAGATGGCTGGAGGTCTGAGGTGGGGTAGAATTCCAAGACAGAGTGCTCCGAGTCACGGGCCTCATACAGCGGAGTCATCCCAAATTTGTACCAGGTGTGGTAGCGGGTGGGAAGAAGGGTGTTTTACCCGTTGGCTGCATTGGCGGAATGTCACACCATATAAGCCCATTACTGCTTCATTCATTATGCAGCCACAGGAAACACACCCCCTCGATTTTCTGGCCAGGCCTTTACCTCGCTGCTTCCTCACACAGGGTGCCACATTTAAACAGTGGCTGCACGCACACTTCTCAATGTTTGCAGCCCGGCGGGGGGGGGGGGGGGGGGGGGGGGGGGGGGGGGGCACCTGTTGTGGGGGTGGCAGAGGGTCATTACTATTGTTACAGTTGATCTACAGACATTTCTTGGGCGGGTGGAAACATTAAGTTTCTTTATAATGTACTCAGCAGCAACTACACGTGTGCTTTCAACTCCAACTCTATCTCTACACTGACTGCTGGGGTAGCTTGCGCTACTCTCCTACTGGTTACTGCAGATCATGTGATCTTCCTTAACAAGCATTATTCTTAAAGGTACATTACACACTAAATAAAACCATAATTACTACATTCCTCCCCCTTTAACTTGGCTATACATGTTATACTTACAAATACAAACTTTTCAAGACAACATAATATTTATACTGGGTAAGGAATTTATTAGTTCAGTCTTTCAGGTGGTTTCCTGGTATGTCTGGAATGTCGCAGCTCCACAGCTTCAGGTTCATTGTCAGGAACCTCCTTTTCCGGAGTTGCCTGAACATCAGGTTCTTCGGTGGGCACTTGCAGTTCTGTATCCTCAACTCTTACAGGAACATCAGACATATCAGTCCTGGGTTGAGTATCCTCAACAGGAAACGCAGACCCGGTCATGGTCACTGGTGGAACCAAACCTTGATGATTTATCTCTCTCTTCCTTAAATGGTCCACACGTTTACAGATGATCCAGCCTTCCACCTCCACGTGGTAAGATAGAGATCCAGCCACCGCACTTATTTCACCCGGTAACAACATTGGTCCTTCTCCAAGGGAAGAATTATACCCCTTTTGGAGGGGGGGGGGGGGAAGTTCAGGAGTGGGCGCAGGCGGGTGCCCCCAAACACGGGTGCACTGCCATTTTACGTGGGCGGGCCTTAATTGGCGTGACATGTGCCAGGAAGCGCTATGCGCTCCCTGTGCAGGTGGTGGGGGGGGGAATCCCTCAGCTGACAGTGCGCTCTTTCGCACACGCGCACAAAAAAGCGCATTCATCTACCTGAGGCTAAGTGCTGCCTCAGGGAGATCGGCGCCAAATTCAAAAATGGTGAAGGGGAAAAAATATAATTTCCCTGACATGTCCCCTTATGTGACACTGTCACATGAGTTGGGACATGTCCATCACTTTAAAGCATACATTTATTAAAATTTTAAAAAGCCTCATGAAACCTCATCCCGCCGGTGGATGAGGTTTGATGCTTTCTCTGAAGCCCGCCAAGGCTCCCGGCCTGTCCACCAACCTTAAGGTTGGATGGGCAGGGCCATTAAGTATCTCAATTACTTTTTAAATGGCCTCAATTGGCCGTTGACAGGTTGTTGGGCGCAGAGCTGACTCGGCTGCACCCCCGCCGATCTGAAAATGGGGATGACGCGGGGTGACATCGGGAATTCCACCCAACATCATCCCCGTCATTTTACGCATCGGCAAGTTGGGCCCCACCCCCCAATCGCCGAACTAAAGATCCTGGCCATTGTTTCTCAGGTATACCGGCTCTCCCACGGTAAATTTCCACCCTGACCATGCCAGTCATGATTAGTTCTCTGGCTTCCCTGACTCCTTTCCACCTTCCCCTCTAACTTCGGCATTCACTATTGGCCAGACTTCTCTCAGATGGAAGCTCAACCTGTCTGAACTCAGTGGCTGAGACTCCCAGAATTTCATCATCTGTCTGCCTCTTGGAAAATTCTGCAACTTTTGCTTCCAAAGCCTCTTTGGCTTCATTTAGCTTATTCTTCAGCTCTTCCGTCTCTTTTCTGTATTTGGTTGCTGCCTCCTGGAAAATTGAACATTGCTGTGTCTTCTCTGCCAACTCATTCTTCAGTTGAATTCTTTCGGTTTCTCTTCATAATTTTCCAGAGGTACAAACTTTGACCTGAGGGAATCTTGTCATGTGTGAAGGTCTTTTAACAGGTTTTCTTTTCCCATGTGAAGGTTGCTCACCTCATCTCAAACTCTGTCATCAAGCAGGGTCTCTTTCGAGTTTCTTCAGCTGTTCCTCCAAGTTTTGGCTTAAGACAGCCTGCGTTTCTTCAGCTTGTGGAATCCTTACACACTCCTTTTCCAAAACAGGAATGTTTCCAGCTTCCTTTTGGAATCTCAGTGGCTACTCAAGGTTGATTTCCCTTAGCCAATTTCACCCTAGAGGGCTTGGTCCTCTGCCTCTCAATACCAACACTGGTAGCTTTACTAATTGGCAGTTACTCTGCTTGTGCCTTTTACTTGAATGTCTTCACCTGTATATGTTTTTAGTTTGGCAGCTGTTTCTTCTAAACTTAATTGATGTTCACCATTATTCAATTATCTGCAAGTATGTTCCCCAATTACTGTAACTCTTTCGAGTACAAACACGTTTCCATCTGTTCCTATTCAGATGAAGTTACATTGTTTCATAGCTTACCATTGTGAGATTTGAACTCTTGATCTTGGGGTTACAAGCCCAGTACCATAACCACTTGGCTATTTAGGCCAAGCTACCCCCAATTACTGTAGTGGAAGCTCCTGTTAGCTGCTTCAAATTTGCCACGTAGCTTGCAATTGTCTCACCCAGGGCTCTATTTGTGAATTAAACTTAAGTCTCTGTAATGTGACTGAGGGCTTGGGTTGAAAATGACCCTTCACAAGGTTCACCAATTCATCGAAATTGTTTGAATCTGGGGTGCTGAGTGCCATCAAACTTCAACTCAAACTTCAAATCAAACTTCAAATCAAACCGCAGGTTTTGCCATTCCAACAGGGCTGCCATTTACTTTCACTGTGACAAACATTGGTCCTTTCTTTCCAACTTTCAGATTAAACAACAAGTAAATGTCTGAATTTGTTGTTTCAAGTTCTTCGACATTGTAGATTTCATTGGGCTTCTTCTTTTGAATCTTTCCTTGCGCTGCCTCATCGTGTGTCCATTTCTGTGACAATAGTAGCATTCAATTTTTTTAAACTGCCAACCACTGCATTTTTGCACCTTTTTTGCCGTGGATTTCCTGCCCAATATGGACAACGGCGCCATTTTGCACACCCTGTATGGCTTGTGAATCTCTTACAGCGCTTTCCATGGCCAACGCTATCTCTAGCGCCTTCTTGAAATCCAAATTCACTTTGGACAATAATCTTTCGGAATACCGTCCTCATTCACACCACACGCTAAACAATCTCTGCGCGTGTTGTTTAGAGACATACCGAACTCACAATGTTCCATTAGCTGCTTCAAATTTGCCACGTAGCAGGCAATTGTCTCACCCGGGTCTCCATCTGTGAATTAAACCTAAGCCTCAGTATCGTGACTGAGAGCTGGGGTTGAAAATGACCTTTTATGAGGTCCACCAATTCATCAAAATTCATTGAATCTGGGGCACTGGATACTGTCAAACTTCAAATCAAATTGTAAGTTTTGCTCCCACAGGTATTTAAGAGGATCGCTCGCCTCTTCGTTTCCCCTGTAATCTCATTTGCTTGAAAAGAGAACATGAGATGTTCTATGTAATGAGACCAATCGTCTGAGGCTGGTTCAAAAGGATCAATTCTCCCAAATTGTGGCATTTTGAGAGGGGATAACTTATTCAATTTTAACATAACTTGTTCCGTACAATCACTGGGCGAGGTACAGTGCTGATTTCTTTTCTAACTTGGTTTCTTCTGTTCAATCCTGCTTTATCCTTGTCACCAGTTTGTTGTAGGTTGGCTGAGTTGCTACTATGGATAGAGTTGATCTGCAGACACTTTTGAGTGGAAACATTAAGTTTATTTACAATGTACTCAGCAGCAACTACACGTGTGCCTTCAACTCCAACTCTATCTCTACACACTGACTCCTGAGATAGCCTGTGCTACTCTCCTATTGGTTACTACAAATCATGTCACCTTCCTTAATAAACATTGTTCTTAACAGTACATTACGCATGAAACAAAACCAGAATTGCTACAGCACCAATGAAGACATGGCCCCAAAAGCCAAGAAGAGTGCAGCTCCCCAATTTGGTGACACATCCCTGGGACGCTTTCTGGATAACATGGAGGCCATGATGTCCTTTACCCCTGTTCTGGCTGCAGGAGGCCCATCAGCCTCACCACTCTGGCTTGGGAGGTGGTGGCAGAGGTGGTCAGTGCCAATGCTACACACAAAAGGTCAGCCATCCAGTGCAGAAAATGGATGAATGATCTCATCCGTGCCGCCAGGGTAAGGCACTCTAAACTCACACACTCACAAACCCATCACACATTCACTGGCATCTCACTCACTGCCAGCTCAAGGGACATCACCACTCACTCTCTCACACACACCCTCACATCTCCATCTGGCCTGATCTCCTCTGGAGGCTGCCTCCTCAGCCCTCACTATCTTGAGGCCACTTGCACAGATCAACATGTGCGCCCCCCCCCCACACACACCCTGGGATACCCCCACTTCCCCAGTACAGCCCTGGGCCTGCAAACTGGCTTCAAGATGGCGTGAAACCGATTCTCGCTATATTGTCCGCTCACGCCCAGCATGATGCCCGATGCCAAGGGGGATGGAAAATTCCATCTGGAGGCTCACAGCAGAAGAGGAGGCCATTCAGCCCATCGTGTCCGTGCCTCCTCGGACAACCAGGCGCTTGCACGGTGGTCGAGGGGAGGGGCTCACTTTGCTTTGGGAAGGGTTGAAGAATCAAAGAGCAACTTTTCTTTCTTCTGAAGTTTGATTGCACAGCTGAAGGTCGTCAGGGAAGTTTTCTCAATCACTTCTCCGCAGGCTGGGTTTAACAATGATAGATGCCAGAGGCTTACCTAGGGTCACTAGGTGGATGGAACTGAGGAAACTACATCCTATGTTCTTTCTCCCCCCTTATTTAGCATCCTTTTGTAATACAGTTCTCATCTGCACCGTGCCAAATTGTTCCCAGCAGCTGCCTACTTTGGACAAACGATTGCTAGGCATTGCTACTTAACCCTGTGTATGAAACATGTTGGCTACTTCAGGCAGATCTGTACTTACTGACTATTTTTGCACAGCTGCATCCAGTCAACATCTCACTTTGCAACAGGCAGACATTAGAACAACAACACCACCTTGCATTTACATAGCGCCTTTCATATGTAGTAAAATTGTCCCAAGGCACTCCCAAGAGTTTTATGTCTCCTTATGTGCCTGATAAAGCTCCTGTGATGTGACTTGGGATGCTTTACAACAACAATAACTTGCATTTATATAGCACCTTCAATGTAATGAACCATCTTTGGTGCTTCACATGAGAACATAGGAAATAGGGGTAGCAGTAGGCCATTCGGCCCCTCAAGCCTGCCCCCCCATTCAATAAGATGATGGCTGGCCTCACAGGGGCGTTATAAAACAAAGTCTGACACCAAGGCACATAAGGAGATATTAGGACAGACGACCAAAAGCTTGGTCAAAGAGATGGGTTTTAAGGAGTAACTTTCAAGGAGAGGTTGCACATATAAATCATTGTTCTGGCCTTACTGCACTTTAGATGTTTGTTCTCCATTCAACTGAAGCATCTCGAAATTGTGGTGTATCTTAATGAACAAGTTTACTGCCTGAACTCTTCAGCCTGTGTTTCTTTCCCCCTCTTTCTTTTATCACTTCTGCTTTAGAAAGTTCTCTTACTTCAAAGAGTGAGCAGGGCAGATGCCTTTCCAGGGGATAATGTACCGGGAACTTGCCCATGCCATCCCGAGGACTAACTGAGTCCAATGTCTCAGAAATCTCTAAGATAAAAGCAAAAAACTGCGGATGCTGGAAATCCAAAACAAAAACAAAAATACCTGGAAAAACTCAGCAGCTCTGGCAGCATCTGCGGAGAGGGAGACAGTTAACGTTTCGAGTCCATATGACTTTTCAACATTTGAAACGTTAACTGTCTCCCTCTCCGCAGATGCTGCCAGACCTGCTGAGTTTTTCCAGGTATTTTTGTTTTTGTCTCAGAAATCTCTCCTGATTAGGAATGGTTTATGAAGTCTGATCTAAACACTGAGTGTATGTATCTCTTAAGAGCTGATGGACTCTGAAAGCCAGAGGCATACATTAGCTGGAAACCAAAATTATAATGTATTTGGAGTAGTTTCGTTACTTCATGGTGTAATAGTGAAAAGCAGAAGAGCAAAATAGACCATTGATTTGGAAAGCTGTAATATTTGGATAAAATCATCCTCAAATCAGGGACGTTGTATTAATTGCCCTCATGCAACAACAAGTTGTATTATAGCACCTTTATATAACGTCTCAAAGCGCTTCACAGGAGTGTTATTGGATAAAATTTGATCCAGGTCACATGGTGCAATGATAAAAGGGAGGATGAACTTGCATTTCTATAGCCGCATCCAGAACTTCAGCACGTCCCACAGCTCTTAACAGACAGTGAAGCACTTTCTTTGACATATAGTCACTAGGAAGCTAGACTAGGAAAGTATAGAGAATGCAGCAGTCAATTTATGCACAGGAAGCTCCCTCAAGCAGCAATGTGATAACGACAACTGCTTGTATCACAATGAAACGCCCCAAAGTGCTTCACAAGAGCGTTCGGAAACAAAGCACGGAGATATCGGGTCAGTGAGCCAAAGAGAAATGATTTAAGGAGCAGTTTGAAGGAGGAAAGTGTGGTAGAGGGGTTCAGGGAGGGAATGATGATCACATAACCTGTGATTTGCTGTGGTGCTGGGTGAGGGATAAAAGCCGTCTAGGACATAATGGCCTTTTAAAACAAAAACAGAATTACCTGGAAAAACTCAGGAGGTCTTGGCAGCATCGGCGGAGAAGAAGAGTTGACGTTTCGAGTCCTCATGACCCTTCGACAGAACTTGAGTTCGAGTCCAAGAAAGAGTTGAAATATAAGCTGGTTTAAGGTGTGTGGGGTGGGGGGGGGGGGCGGGTACAGAGAGAGAGAGAGAGAGAGAAGTGGAGGGGGGTTGTGGTTGTAGGGACAAACAAGCAGTGATAGAAGCAGTTCATCAAAAGATGTCAACAACAATAGAACAAAAGAACACATAGGTGTTAAAGTTGGTGATATTATCTAAACGAATGTGCTAATTAAGAATGGATGTAGGGCACTCAAGGTATAGTTCTAGTGAGAGTGGGGAGAGCATAAAAGATTTTAAGATATTTAAAAATAATGGAAATAGGTGGGAAAAGAAAAATCTATATAATTTATTTGAAAAAAAAGGAAGGGGGAAACAGAAAGGGGGTGGGGATGGGGGAGGGAGCTCACGACCTAAAGTTGTTGAATTCAATATTCAGTCCGGAAGGCTGTAAAGTGCCTAGTCGGAAGATGAGGTGTTGTTCCTCCAGTTTGCGTTGGGCTTCACTGGAACAATGCAGCAAGCCAAGGACAGACATGTGGGCAAGAGAGCAGGGTGGAGTGTTAAAATGGCAAGCGACAGGGAGGTTTGGGTCATTCTTGCGGACAGACCGCAGGTGTTCTGCAAAGCGGTCGCCCAGTTTACGTTTGGTCTCTCCAATGTAGAGGAGACCACATTGGGAGCAACGAATGCAGTAGACTAAGTTGGGGGAAATGCAAGTTAAATGCTGCTTCACTTGAAAGGAGTGTTTGGGCCCTTGGACGGTGAGGAGAGAGGAAGTGAAGGGGCAGGTGTTGCATCTTTTGCGTGGGCATGGGATGGTGCCATAGGAGGGGGTTGAGGAGTAGGGGGTGATGGAGGAGTGGACCAGGGTGTCCCGGAGGGAGCGATCCCTACGGAATGCCGATAGGGGGGGTGAAGGGAAGATGTGTTTGGTGGTGGCTTCATGCTGGAGTTGGCGGAAATGGAGGAGGATGATCCTTTGAATGCGGAGGCTGGTGGGGTGATAAGTGAGGACAAGGGGGACCCTATCATGTTTCTGGGAGGGAGGAGAAGGCGTGAGGGCGGATGCGCGGGAGATAGGCCGGACACGGTTGAGGGCCCTGTCAACGACCGTGGGTGGGAAACCTCGGTTAAGGAAGAAGGAGGACATGTCAGAGGAACTGTTTTTGAAGGTGGCATCATCGGAACAGTTGCGACGGAGGCAAAGGAACTGAGAGAATGGGATGGAGTCCTTACAGGAAGCGGGGTGTGAGGAGCTGTAGTCGAGGTAGCTGTGGGAGTCGTTGGGTTTGTAATGGATATTGGTGGACAGTCTATCACCAGAGATTGAGACAGAGAGGTCAAGGAAGGGAAGGGAAGTGTCAGAGATGGACCACGTGAAAATGATGGAGGGGTGGAGATTGGAAGCAAAATTAATAAATTTTTCCAAGTCCCGACGAGAGCATGAAGCAGCACCAAAGTAATCATCGATGTACCGGAGAAAGAGTTGTGGGAGGGGGCCGGAGTAGGACTGGAACAAGGAATGTTCCACATACCCCATAAAGAGACAGGCATAGCTGGGGCCCATGCGGGTACCCATAGCCACACCTTTTATTTGGAGGAAGTGAGAGGAGTTGAAGGAGAAATTGTTCAGCGTGAGAACAAGTTCAGCCAGACGGAGGAGAGTAGTGGTGGTCTTTTAAACCCTGGCTTATTATCCCAACTTGCTCGCCGAGCTCACTTGCAAAAGGGGAGAAGGAGATTGAGCTGATGTGTATGCCCTAATCAGAAAAACCAGCAGACACTCATTATCTGGGTTTGCGTTTGTGGGATGGAGACTGGGGGTGGAGGGGTTGGGGGAAGGGGTCCTGGCGCCATGGGAACATGTTCCAGTATGAGTCAATGTATTCAGAGACTCAGGAGAGGAAACTGGAAAACAGATAGGACCATCCAGTCTGCTGACAGGCTCCTGAAAACGAGCAAGCAATATTATTTTAAGCTCATTTGAAGATGACAATGATAAAAATCATTCTATGGTTTTAACTTCTGACATTATTCTTGGAATTTTCCAGAATTAAAACAGTATTGAAAAGGGACCATTTTTAGGAGTAACTAACTGGCATTTTCCTCCCTGATTTGAATAAAAGATTAAGGGCAGAAATTTGTCCTTGTCAGGCGGGATTGGCAGGGGCTGGCAGGGGAGGGCAGGGGTGGGCAGGGGAGGGCAGGGGTGGGCAGGGGTAGGCAGGGATGGGCAGGGGAGGGTAGGAGAGGGCAGGGGAGGGCAGGGGAGGGCAGGGGAGGGTAGGGGAGGGCAGGGGCGGGCAGGGGCGGGCAGGGGAGGGCAGGGGAGGGCAGGGGAGGGCAGGAGAGGGCAGGAGAGGGCAGGGGAGGGCAGGGGAGGGCAGGGGAGGGTAGGGGAGGGCAGGGGAGGGCAGGGGAGGGTAGGGGAGGGCAGGGGAGGGCAGGGGAGGGTAGGGGAGGGCAGGGGAGGGCAGGGGAGGGTAGGGGAGGGCAGGGGTGGGCAGGGGAGGGCAGGGGTGGGTAGGGGAGGGTAGGGGAGGGCAGGGGAGGGCAGGGGTAGGCAGGGTGGGCAGAGATGGGCAGGGGAGGGTAGGGGAGGGTAGGGGAGGGCAGGGAGGGCAGGGGAGGGGAGGGGAGGGCAGGGAAGGGCAGGGGTAGGCAGGGTGGGCAGGGATGGGCAGGGAAGGGCAGGGAAGGGCAGGGGTGGGCATGGGAGGGCAGGGGTGGGCAGGGGAGGACAGGGGTGGGCAGGGGAGGGCAGGGGAGGTCATGGGAGGGCAGGGGAGGGCAGGGGAGGGCAGGGACAGGCAGGGGTGGGCAGGGGCAGTCAGGAAGCTGACCACCACCCGCGATTGAGGCCGGAAGGCGATTTAACGTTGGGGGCCAATTAACGTGAGAGGCAGCGCCCAGCGCTACCTGTGTGGGTGGGGGGTGGAGGGCGAGCACAGAGCTGCCTCAGGCAGATGAAGTGTTAAAAAAAAAATAAAGAAGTTAAAAATATTATAAAACATGCCCCCTCGTGTGGCTCTGTCACATGACCAGGGATATGTTATTAATTAAGTTTTAACTGTTTTAGTTTTATTTTTGTTTGCTTTAATCCTGCCTGTGGATGAGGTTTACACTAAAAAGTGCAAAGGCCGCTTGGCCTTTTCGCCTGCCCGTCAACTGTAAGGTTAGATGGGCAGTGAGAAATGTTCAGTCAACTGAGCCTTTAACGGCCCTAACAGGCCTTTTAATGGTTGGCAGGCACTGCTGGTTCCTGCGCACACCCACCAACCAAAACATGGTGCAACTGCGCCTTGACATCGAGATGCTTCCCCGACGCCAATGTTTGGCATTTTACGCTGGAGCGGGTTGGGTGCCTACCTACCCGCTGAGGTAAAAGTTTTGCTCTAATCGAAGAAGAGAAAGACAGAATGAAAGATTTGCATTTCTGTAGCGCCTTTCCATAGCCTCAGAACATCTCAAAGCGCTTTATAGCCAGGGAAGTATGGTTGAAGTGAAGTCACTGCTGTAACGTAGGAAACGCAGCAGCCAATTTGTTCACAGCAAGATCCCAGAAACAACGCGATAATCAGCAGATCATTTGTTTTCAGGGATGTTGCTCGAGGGACAAATATTGGTCTGGACACAAGGGAGAGCGCCCTCTTCCTCGATTAGTGTCATGGGATCTTTTACAAAGACATCGCAACAGACTTTCCCCCCTTTATTAACACTCTTTCTGATCTGCTTCCAACTCCTGAGTATGTCGTGTATATGTTCATTAAAATCTGCTTTCTGTGCTGAGAAACATCTACACTCTCTTTCAGAAGTTAGAACAGGGATCTATCAATTATTCCAATGTGGAAATGTGTCAACAGACACATATTATCACATAGAGTTGACGGAACAGAAATGGGTCAGTCAGTCCAAATGGTCTGTGCAGGTGTTTCTGCTCCACATGAGCCTCCTCCAATCCTACTTTGCCTAATCCTATCAGCATAACGTTCTATTCTTTCCCATCTCGTATGTTTGTCCAGGCCTGCCCGTAAGTGTATCCACGTTATTCACCTCAACGACTCCGTGTGGTCACAATTTCCACATTCTCACCACTCTCTGGGAAAAGAAGCTTCTCCTGAATTCCTAATTGGATTGACTAGTGACTATCATATGTTTACTGGCCCTAGTTTAGTTAATGCACACAGGAAAGTTTTACATCAACCTGCCTAAGGGAATTGGGTGACCAACAAGTGCATTTGCCTCATAAGGGCTCAGACTCCAGCTTGTAATGTTTTATTACATCAAAGATGCTATTTAATCCCAGTCATTGTTGTTATTAATTAGGCCATTGTATTCTGTCCCGGCACAAGAATTTCAACATCCATAAATTGTATTACCATAGCAGCAATGAGACAGAATGATGCAATGTTAGTCAAGAGTGTGGTGCATTCATAGACATGACTGCACAATTAATCTCTTCTCCAGCTAAGATGAGGGAAATCAGTGCAGACCAAGGATTGAGCCTCTGACCGTGTATAGTTGTAACTCTCAGTGCCCCCACTACATTGACTCATCAGGGAATAAGTTCAGCAGAGTCTAGCGACTCTAGTTCCTTGGTGGTTCACTATCTCTCAGGAGATTGAGAAACTGGGTAAAATGAAGACCCTGCTCCTAATTGCCAACCAATGACTCTTCTAGAAGTTGTGAGTGTGTGCATATGTGTGTGTGTGTGTGTGTGTATGTGCACGTGTGTGTGCGCATGTGTGTATTTGTGTGTATGTATGTGTGTGTGTGCATGTGTGTGTGTGTGTGTGCATGTGTGTGCGCGCGTGTGTGTTTCTGCATGTCTGTGTGTGTGTGTGTGCGTGTCTGTGTGTGTATGTGTGTGTGTGCGTGTGTGTGTGCATGTGTACGTGTGTGTGTTTCTGCGTGTTTCTGCGTGTGTGTGTGTGTGTTTCTGTATTTGTATGTGTGTGTGTGTGTGTTTCTGCGTGCGTATGTGTGTGTGTGTGTGTGTGTGTGTGTGTGTCTGTGTGCGCGTGTTGCTAATAACACATTCTTATGATGGGAAAATGGGATGTCTTGAATTTTTACCCATTTGACGGTCTCCTGAGACGCTGAGCAGAGAAATAGATGCCTTCCACAACAGGGTTTAGAGACCAGGTTGATGCCCTATGGTCTACAACTCATGGCCACAATCACACTTTGTGTCGTCCCTCATCTTCCACTTATGGAGCAGGTGACCATTTTGCCCATGATCATGTGTAGATTCAGTTGACCACGGCCCAGTGTCTTTGAGGGAAGCTGAAGTCAGGAACCTCTGCTGTTGGGCCAGTATTGGATGAGCTGTTGGTTCTTCACAGTGCATGTGCCCCATGACTGCATCTGGATACTGGTTTAATACCAGCTGTGTGAACAGTAGCACTTGATATGGAGAGTTGCTGACAACCTACACTATGGTCTCCCTGTGCGAGCTAGTTCATCAAGAACTTGCCAGCTAGCGTCATGTCAACAGGATGACCCAACACCTGAGAGTGGTCTCTTGGTCTGAAAAGCTTGAACATTATATAGTGCCTGTAAAACATCCCAAGTTGCTTCACAGGAGTGTTAACAAACAGAATGTGACACTGAGTCACGTAAGGAGACATTAGAGGCAGTGACCAAAAGCTTGGTCAAAGAGGTAGATTTTAAGGAGCATATTAAAGGAGGAGAGGGAGGTGGTGAGGTTCCAGGGCTTAGAGAATACGCAGCTGGAGGTACCGCCACTAATGGCAGAGCGATTGAAATCAAGGGCATGTAAGAGCCCAGAATTAGAAGAGGGTGGAGGTCTCAGGGGTCTTGTAGAGCTGGAGAAAGCAGAGAGAGGAAGAAGGTGAAGCCATGAAGGGGTTTGAAAACAATGATGAGAACTGTAAAATGAAGGGGTTGCCAGAGCAGGAGCCAATGAAGGTGGGAGAGAAGAGTGGGTGAAGCAGATTTGGTACTATTGAGGATATGGGTTAGGGCCATAGGTCCTTGGAGGATACCAGAGGATACCAGTGAGGGAATGGCAGAAAAGCCAATGCAGGTGACCCTTTGTATGTCAGGGTTCCTTGTGTCAAATCCATTCTCAGTGCCTTGTGAGAAACCATTACAAAGCACAATGTCGACATTGACCTAAATATCAATGAAATAATCAAAACCCATGAGTTGTGGGGGGAGGGAGTCACAGATCTGGGTTTAAACTTAAAGATATCATGCATCAAAACTGCTCACTCCTTTGCATTACATTGGGTGGTTGTCACACTTAAATGCACATTGTTTGGTGCAGAAAATCCAGGCGGTCAATCCAGTGCAGTACTGAGGGAGTGCTGCATTGTCAGAGAAGACATCCTTCAGATGAGATGTTAAACTGAAGCCCCAGCTGCCCTCTCAGGTGAACGTGAATGATCCCATGGCACAACATGAAGAGCAGGGATTCTCCCTCATGTCCTGCCTAAGACCGATCCTTCAGCAAGCATCACTGGGTGGAATTGTCCCAGAATTGCATCAAGTACTGCAGCGGACATGATAAAGGACATTTTACTTGCCGGCCACAACGGTAGGTTTTCATGCCACATCATCCCACCTCATTAATAATGCGCTCATGGGAAACACGCCAATCACTGGTGGGCAGGCTTGGATTTGCCCGCCACACCATGACCTCAGCACTTCCTCGCTCTTGGCACCATATTTAAAGCTCACCAAACGCAGCCTACCTCATAGATAAAAACAAAAAAACTGCGGATGCTGGAAATCCAAAACAAAAACAGAATTACCTAGAAAAACTCAGCAGGTCTGGCAGCATCGGCGGAGAAGAAAAGAGCTGACGTTTCGAGTCCTCGTGACCCTTCGACAGAACTTGAGTTCGAGTCCAAGAAAGAGTTGAAATATAAGCTGGTTTAAGGTGTGGTGGGGGGGGGGGGGTGGGGTGGAGAGAGAGAGGGAGAGAGAGAGAGAAGTGGAGGGGGGGTGGTGTCGTTGTAGGCAAAAGCAGTGATAGAAGCAGATCATCAAAAGATGTCACAAACAACAGGACAAAAGAACACATAGGTGTTAAAGTTGGTGATATTACCTAATCGAATGTGCTAATTAAGAATGGATGGTAGGGCACTCAAGGTATAGCTCTAGTGGGGGTGGGGAGAGCATAAAAGATTTAAAAATATTTAAAAATAATGGAAATAGGTGGGAAAAGAAAAATCTATATAATTTATTGGAAAAAAACAAAAGGAAGGGGGAAACAGAAAGGGGGTGGGGATGGGGGAGGGAGCTCATGACCTAAAGTTGTTGAATTCAATATTCAGTCCGGAAGGCTGTAAAGTGCCTAGTCGGAAGATGAGGTGTTGTTCCTCCAGTTTGCGTTGGGCTTCACTGGAACAATGCAACAAGCCAAGGACAGACATGTGGGCAAGAGAGCAGGGTGGAGTGTTAAAATGGCAAGCGACAGGGAGGTTTGGGTCATTCTTGCGGACAGACCGCAGGTGTTCTGCAAAGCGGTCGCTCAGTTTACGTTTGGTCTCTCCAATGTAGAGGAGACCACATTGGGAGCAACGAATGCAGTAGACTAAGTTGGGGGAAATGCAAGTGAAATGCTGCTTCCCTACCTCATGTCTACAGAGCAGCATAACTCCAGGTGACAGGTGGCCCCGAAAGCAAAGAAGGTGACAGCTCCTAAATTTAGTGACGTCCCCCTGGGATGCCTGTTGGGACACAGTGGAAGGCCGCCACAATGTCCTCTACCCCAGCTCTGGCCACAGGAGGTCCACCAGAGTGACCAATCCGGCCTGGGAGGCGGTGGCAGTAGTGGTCAGTACCACCGGAGCACAGAGGAGGTCAGCCATCCAGTGCAGGAAGAGGGTGAATGATCTCATCCGTTCCCCAGGGTAAGTCAACCACCTCATCACTCTCAGCTCACACACTCACCAACCCATCACACATCCACAGGGACCTCACACCTCAAGGGACAACACCACTAACTCTCACACACACCCTCACATCTCCATCAGCCTCATATCCTCTGGAGCTCGTGTCCTCATCCTGTCCATGGCTCCACTCACCACACAAACATCCCACACAGTGCCATGTGTCCCTGCTCACACTCTCTCCATCTGTTTTCATGCAGGAGAAGCTGGTTCACAGCAGCAGGGAGAGGTCCCAGACCGGGGGTGGAGTGGGCCAGATTAGGCCCCTCGCTCACTTTGAGGAGCGTGTCATCGCGCTGACTGGTGAGGACACGGACAGTGCCTGTGATGATGGTGAGGTCGGTGGGAAACACCCACATGAGGATCCTGCACCACATCATCACCCTCTCAACACAACTGTGAGTGCTCTCTCTCTCTCTCTAAGCTTTTGATTCCGCTGCCGAGAACTAATTATCTCTGCTTGGATTCACAGGGAGCTCTTCCAGGGGACTGACACCTTCGGCCAGCCAGACCCTCAGCTCAACCCAGGTCCTCACCTCCTCACCCCAGGCACCCATCATCAACGACTCAATCTCACCCCTCCAAAACACCGCCAACCCAGCACACACCCTCCAAACACATTCCACCCCCGAAACATTAGCAAATTGGTTTTTGTGTGTACATGTGCATGGTCAGGGCATCCGACAGATTCAGCAAACCCTGAAGCTGCAACTCACCATGAAGCTGCTACTCACCATGAAGCTGCTACTCACCATGAAGCTGCTACTGACCATGAAGCTGCTACTCACCATGAAGCAGCTACTCACCATGAAGCTGCTACTCACCATGAAGCTGCTGCTCCCCACGAAGCAGCTACTAACCCTGAAGCTGCTACTCACCATGAAGCAGCTACTCACCATGAAGCTGCTACTCACCATGAAGCTGCTACTCACCATGAAGTTAAAGCTCAAAATCAATCTGCTACTCTACATCAAGCTGCTACACACCATGAAGCAGCTAATCAGCATGAAGGTGATATTCGATAGGAACCAGCACATACCATGAAGCTGCTAATCTACAGGAAGCTGATACTCACCATGAAGCTGCAACTCAACATGAAGCTGCTACTCACCATGAAGCTGCTACTCTACATGAAGCTGCTACTCTACATGAAGCTGCAACTCACCATGAAGCTGCTACACACAATGAGGCAACCAATCTACATGAAGATGCTACTCACCATGAAGCTGCTACTCACCATGAAGCTGCTAGTCTACATGAAGCTGCTACTCTGCATGAAGCTGCTACTCATCATGAAGCTGCAACTCACCATGAAGCTGCTACTCTACATGAAGCTGCTACTCACCATGAAGCTGCTACTCTACATGAAGCTGCTACTCGACATGGAGCTGCTAATCTGCATGAAGCTGTTACTCACCATGAAGCTGATACTCACCATGAAGCTGCTACTCTACATGAAGCTGCTAATCTACATGAAGCTGCTACTCTACATGAAGCTGCTAATCTGAATGAAGCTGCTACTCACCATGAAGCTGATACTCTACATGAAGCAGCTAAACTACATGAAGCTGCTGATTACCATGAAGCTGCTACTCACCATGAAGCTGCTACTCACCATGAAGCTGCAACTCTACATGATGCTGCTACTCTACATGAAGCTGCTACTCACCATGAAGCTGCACATCAACATGAAGCTGCGACTCTACATGAAGCTGCAACTGTACATGAAGCTGCTACTCATCATGAAGCTGCTGCTCTACATGAAGCTGCTACTCTACATGAAGCTGCTACTCTGCATGAAGCTGCTGATTACCCTGAAGCTGCTACTCTACATGAAGCTGCTGATTACCATGAAGCTGATACTCTACATGAAGCTGCTACTCACCATGAAGCTGCTACTCACCATGAAGCTGCTACTCACCATGATGCTGCTACTCGACATGAAGCTGCTACTCGACATGAAGCTGCTACTCGACATGAAGCTGCTGATCACCATGAAGCTGATACTCTACATGAAGCTGCTACTCACCATGAAACTGCTACTCGACATGAAGCTGCTACTAGACATGAAGCTGCTGATCACCATGAAGCTGATACTCTATATGAAGCTGCTACTCACCATGAAGCTGCTACTCACCATGAAGCTGATACTCTACATGAAGCTGCTACTCACCATGAAGCTGCTACTCACAATGAAACTGCTACTCTACATGAAGCTGATATTCTACATGAAGCTGCTACTCACCATGAAGCTGCTACTCACCATGAAGCTGCTACTCACCATGAAGCTGCTACTCACCATGAAGCTGCTACTCACCATGAATTTGCTACTCTACATGAAGCTGCTACTCACCATGAAGATGCTACTCACCATGAAGCTGCTACTCACCACGAAGCTGCTAATCACCATGAAGCTGCTACTCACAATGAAGCTGCTACTCTACATGAAGCTGCTACTCACCCTGCAGCTGCTAATCTACATCAAGGTGCTACTCACCATGAAGCTGCTACTCTACATGAAGCTGCTACTCACCATGAAGCTGCTACTCACCATGAAGCTGCAACTCACCATGAAGCTGCTACTCAACATGAAGCTGCTACTCTACATGAAGCTGCTATTCTACATGAAGCTGCTACTGACCATGAAGCTGCTACTCACCATGAAGCTGCTACTCTACATGAAGCTGCTACTCTACATGAAGCTGCTATTCTACATGAAGCTGCTACTCACCATGAAGCTGCTGCTCACCATGAAGCTGCTACTCACCATGAAGCTGCTGCTCTACATGAAGCTGCTACTCGACATGAAGCTGCTACTCTGCATGAAGCTGCTGATAACCCTGAAGCTGCTACTCTACATGAAGCTGCTGATTATCATGAAGCTGATACTCTACATGAAGCTGCTACTCACCATGAAGCTGCTACTCACCATGAAGCTGCTACTCACCATGAAGCGGCTACTAACCATGATGCTGCTACTCGACATGAAGCTGCTACTCGACATGAAGCTGCTACTCTACATGAAGCTGATACTCTACATGAAGCTGCTACTCACCATGAAACTGCTACTCGACATGAAGCTGCTACTCTACATGAAGCTACTGATCACCATGAAGCTGATACTCTATATGAAGCTGCTACTCACCATGAAGCTGCTATTCTACATGAACCTGCTACTGACCATGAAGCTGCTACTCACCATGAAGCTGCTGCTCACCATGAAGCTGCTACTCTACATGAAGCTGCTATTCTACATGAAGCTGCTACTCACCATGAAGCTGCTGCTCACCATGAAGCTGCTACTCACCATGAAGCTGCAACTGTACATGAAGCTGCTACTCACCATGAAGCTGCTGCTCTACATGAAGCTGCTACTCGACATGAAGCTGCTACTCTGCATGAAGCTGCTGATTACCCTGAAGCTGCTACTCTACATGAAGCTGCTGATTACCATGAAGCTGCTACTCTACATGAAGCTGCTACTCACCATGAAGCTGCTACTCACCATGAAGCTGCTACTCTACATGAAGCGGCTACTCTACATGAAGCTGCTACTCGACATGAAGCTGCTACTCGACATGAAGCTGCTGATCACCATGAAGCTGATACTCTACATTAAGCTGCTACTCACCATGAAGCTGCTACACACCATGAGGCAACTAATCTACATGAAGATGCTACTCACCATGAAGCTGCTACTCACCATGAAGCTGCTACTCACCATGAAGCTGCTACACTACATGAAGCTGCTACTCACCATGAAGCTGCTACACTAAATGAAGCTGCTACTCACCATGAAGCTGCTACTCACCATGAAGCTGCTACTCGACATGAAGCTGCTACTCACCATGAAGCTGCAACTCACCATGAAGCAGCTACTTTACATGAAGCTGCTGCTCATCATGAAGCTGCTACTCTACATGAAGCTGCTACTCGACATGAAGCTGCTAATCTGCATGAAGCTGCTACTCACCATGAAGCTGATACTCTACATGAAGCAGCTAAACTACATGAAGCTGCTGATTACCATGAAGCTGCTACTCACCATGAAGCGGCTGCTTTACATGAAGCAGCTAAACTACATGAAGCTGCTGATTACCATGAAGCTGCTACTCACCATGAAGCGGCTGCTCTGCATGAAGCTGCTATTCAACATGAAGCTGCTACTCACCATGAAGCTGCAACTGTACATGAAGCTGCTACTCTACATGAAGCTGCTACTCACCATGAAGCTGCTACTCACCATGAAGCTGCTGATCACCATGAAACTGATACTCTACATGAAGCTGCTACTCACCATGAAGCTGCTACTCACCATGAAGCAGCAACGCTACATGATGCTGCTACTCTACATGAAGCTGCTACTCACCATGAAGCTGCACATCAACATGAAGCTGCGACTCTACATGAAGCTGCAACTGTACATGAAGCTGCAACTGTACATGAAGCTGCAAATGTACATGAAGCTGCAACTGTACATGAAGCTGCTACTCACCATGAAGCTGCTACTCTACATGAAGCTGCTGCTCTACATGAAGCTGCTACTCTGCATGAAGCTGCTGATTACCCTGAAGCTGCTACTCGACATGAAGCTGCTGATCACCATGAAGCTGATACTCTACATGAAGCTGCTACTCTACATGAAGCTACTGATCACCATGAAGCTGATACTCTACATGACGCTGCTACTCACCATGAAGCTGCTACTCACCATGAAGCTGATAGTCTACATTCAGCTGCTACTCTACATGAAGCTGCTATTCTACATGAACCTGCTACTGACCATGAAGCTGCTACTCACCATGAAGCTGCTGCTCACCATGAAGCTGCTACTCACCATGAAGCTGCTACTCTACATGAAGCTGCTACTCTACATGAAGCTGCTATTCTACATGAAGCTGCTACTCACCATGAAGCTGCTGCTCACCATGAAGCTGCAAATGTACATGAAGCTGCTACTCACCATGAAGCTGCTGCTCTACATGAAGCTGCTACTCTACATGAAGCTGCTACTCTGCATGAAGCTGCTGATTACCCTGAAGCTGCTACTCTACATGAAGCTGCTGATTACCATGAAGCTGCTACTCTACATGAAGCTGCTACTCACCATGAAGCTGCTACTCACCATGAAGCTGCTACTCACCATGAAGCTGATACTCTACATGAAGCTGCTACTCACCATGAAGCTGCTACTCACAATGAAACTGCTACTCACAATGAAACTGCTACTCTACATGAAGCTGATATTCTACATGAAGCTGCTACTCACCATGAAGCTGCTACTCACCATGAATTTGCTACTCTACATGAAGCTGCTACTCACCATGAAGATGCTACTCACCATGAAGCTGCTACTCACCACGAAGCTGCTAATCACCATGAAGCTGCTACTCACCATGAAGCTGCTACTCTACATGAAGCTGCTACTCACCCTGCAGCTGCTAATCTACATCAAGGTGCTACTCACCATGAAGCTGCTACTCCACATGAAGCTGCTACTCACCATGAAGCTGCTACTCACCATGAAGCTGCTGCTCTACATGAAGCTGCGACTCACCATGAAGCTGCTACTCACCATGAAGCTGCTACTCACCATGAAGCTGATACTCACCATGAAGCTGCAACTCTGCATGAAGCTGCTACTCACCATGAAGCTGCTACTCGACATGAAGCTGCTAATCTGCATGAAGCTGCTACTCACCATGAAGCTGATACTCTACATGAAGCAGCTAAACTAAATGAAGCTGCTGATTAGCAAAAAGGTGCTACTCACCATGAAGCGGCTGCTCTACATGAAGCAGCTAAACTACATGAAGCTGCTGATTACCATGAAGCTGCTACTCACCATGAAGCGGCTGCTCTGCATGAAGCTGCTATTCAACATGAAGCTGCTACTCACCATGAAGCTGCAACTGTACATGAAGCTGCTACTCTACATGAAGCTGCTACTCACCATGAAGCTGCTACACACCATGAAGCTGCTGATCACCATGAAACTGATACTCTACATGAAGCTGCTACTCACCATGAAGCTGCTACTCACCATGAAGCTGCAACGCTACATGATGCTGCTACTCTACATGAAGCTGCTCCTCACCATGAAGCTGCAAATCAACATGAAGCTGCGACTATACATGAAGCTGCAACTGTACATGAAGCTGCGACTCACCATGAAGCTGCTGCTCTACATGAAGCTGCTACTCTACATGAAGCTGCTGATTACCCTGAAGCTGCTACTCTACATGAAGCTGCTGATCACCATGAAGCTGATACTCTACATGAAGCTGCTACTCACCATGAAGCTGCACATCAACATGAAGCTGCGACTCTACATGAAGCTGCAACTGTACATGAAGCTGCAACTGTACATGAAGCTGCTACTCACCATGAAGCTGCTGCTCTACATGAAGCTGCTGCTCTACATGAAGCTGCTACTCTGCATGAAGCTGCTGATTACCCTGAAGCTGCTACTCGACATGAAGCTGCTGATCACCATGAAGCTGATACTCTATATGAAGCTGCTACTCTACATGAAGCTACTGATCACCATGAAGCTGATACTCTACATGAAGCTGCTGCTCACCATGAAGCTGCTACTCACCATGAAGCTGCTACTCTACATGAAGCTGCTACTCTACATGAAGCTGCTATTCTACATGAAGCTGCTACTCACCATGAAGCTGCTGCTCACCATGAAGCTGCTGCTCACCATGAAGCTGCAACTGTACATGAAGCTGCTACTCACCATGAAGCTGCTGCTCTACATGAAGCTGCTACTCTACATGAAGCTGCTACTCTGCATGAAGCTGCTGATTACCCTGAAGCTGCTACTCTACATGAAGCTGCTGATTACCATGAAGCTGCTACTCTACATGAAGCTGCTACTCACCATGAAGCTGCTACTCACCATGAAGCTGATACTCACCATGAAGCTGATACTCTACATGAAGCTGCTACTCACAATGAAGCTGCTACTCACAATGAAACTGCTACTCACAATGAAACTGCTACTCTACATGAAGCTGATATTCTACATGAAGCTGCTACTCACCATGAAGCTGCTGCTCTACATGAAGCTGCGACTCACCATGAAGCTGCTACTCACCATGAAGCTGCTACTCACCATGAAGCTGATACTCACCATGAAGCTGCAACTCTGCATGAAGCTGCTACTCACCACGAAGCTGCTAATCACCATGAAGCTGCTACTCACCATGAAGCTGCTACTCACCATGAAGCTGCTACTCTACATGAAGCTGCTACTCACCATGAAGCTGCTACTCACCATGAAGCTGCTGCTCTACATGAAGCTGCGACTCACCATGAAGCTGCTACTCACCATGAAGCTGCTACTCACCATGAAGCTGCTACTCACCATGAAGCTGCAACTCTGCATGAAGCTGCTACTCACCATGAAGCTGCTACTCGACATGAAGCTGCTAATCTGCATGAAGCTGCTACTCACCATGAAGCTGATACTCTACATGAAGCAGCTAAACTAAATGAAGCTGCTGATTAGCATGAAGCTGCTACTCACCATGAAGCGGCTGCTCTACATGAAGCAGCTAAACTACATGAAGCTGCTGATTACCATGAAGCTGCTACTCACCATGAAGCGGCTGCTCTGCATGAAGCTGCTATTCAACATGAAGCTGCTACTCACCATGAAGCTGCAACTGTACATGAAGCTGCTACTCACCATGAAGCGGCTGCTCTACATGAAGCTGCTACTCACCATGAAGCTGCTACTCACCATGAAGCTGCTACTCACCATGAAGCTGCGACTCACCATGAAGCTGCTACTCACCATGAAGCTGCAACTCTGCATGAAGCTGCTACTCACCATGAAGCTGCTACTCGACATGAAGCTGCTAATCTGCATGAAGCTGCTACTCACCATGAAGCTGATACTCTACATGAAGCAGCTAAACTAAATGAAGCTGCTGATTAGCATGAAGCTGCTACTCACCATGAAGCGGCTGCTCTACATGAAGCAGCTAAACTACATGAAGCTGCTGATTACCATGAAGCTGCTACTCACCATGAAGCGGCAACTGTACATGAAGCTGCTACTCTACATGAAGCTGCTACTCACCATGAAGCTGCTACTCTACATGAAGCTGCTACTCACCATGAAGCTGCTACTCACCATGAAGCTGCTGATCACCATGAAACTGATACTCTACATGAAGCTGCTACTCACCATGAAGCTGCTACTCACCATGAAGCTGCAACGCTACATGATGCTGCTACTCTACATGAAGCTGCTCCTCACCATGAAGCTGCACTTCAACATGAAGCTGCGACTCTACAAGAAGCTGCAACTGTACATGAAGCTGCGACTCACCATGAAGCTGCTGCTCTACATGAAGCTGCTACTCTACATGAAGCTGCTACTCGACATGAAGCTGCTACTCGACATGAAGCTGCTACTCTGCATGAAGCTGCTGATTACCCTGAAGCTGCTACTCTACATGAAGCTGCTGATCACCATGAAGCTGCTACTCACCATGAAGCTGCTACTCACCATGAAGCTGCACATCAACATGAAGCTGCGACTCTACATGAAGCTGCAACTGTACATGAAGCTGCTACTCACCATGAAGCTGCTGCTCTACATGAAGCTGCTACTCTACATGAAGCTGCTACTCTGCACGAAGCTGCTGATTACCCTTAAGCTGCTACTCGACATGAAGCTGCTGATCACCATGAAGCTGATATTCTACATGAAGCTGCTACTCACCATGAAACTGCTACTCGACATGAAGCTGCTACTCTACATGAAGCTACTGATCACCATGAAGCTGATACTCTACATGACGCTGCTACTCACCATGAAGCTGCTACTCACCATGAAGCTGATAGTCTACATGAAGCTGCTAATCTACATGAAGCTGCTATTCTACATGAACCTGCTACTGACCATGAAGCTGCTACTCACCATGAAGCTGCTGCTCACCATGAAGCTGCTGCTCACCATGAAGCTGCTACTCACCATGAAGCTGCTGCTCACCATGAAGCTGCAACTGTACATGAAGCTGCTACTCACCATGAAGCTGCTGCTCTACATGAAGCTGCTACTCAACATGAAGCTGCTACTCTGCATGAAGCTGCTGATTACCCTGAAGCTGCTACTCTACATGAAGCTGCTGATTACCATGAAGCTGCTACTCTACATGAAGCTGCTACTCACCATGAAGCTGCTACTCACCATGAAGCTGCTACTCACCATGAAGCTGATACTCTACATGAAGCTGCTACTCTACATGAAGCTGATACTTACCATGAAGCTGCTAATCACCATGAAGCTGCTACTCACCATGAAGCTGCTACTCACAATGAAACTGCTACTCTACATGAAGCTGATATTCTACATGAAGCTGCTACTCACCATGAAGCTGCTACTCACCATGAATTTGCTACTCTACATGAAGCTGCTACTCACCATGAAGCTGCTACTCACCACGAAGCTGCTAATCACCATGAAGCTGCTAATCACCATGAAGCTGCTACTCTACATGAAGCTGCTACTCACCCTGCAGCTGCTAATCTACATCAAGGTGCTACTCACCATGAAGCTGCTACTCTACATGAAGCTGCTACTCACCATGAAGCTGCTACTCTACATGAAGCTACTTCTCTCCATGAAGCTGCTACTCACCATGAAGCTGCTACTCACCATGAAGCTGCTACTCTACATGAAGCTGCTACTCACCATGAAGCTGCACATCAACATGAAGCTGCGACTCTACATGAAGCTGCAACTGTACATGAAGCTGCTACTCACCATGAAGCTGCTAATCTACATGAAGCTACTTCTCTCCATGAAGCTGCTACTCACCATGAAGCTGCTACTCACCATGAAGCTGAAACTCACCATGAAGCTGCTACTCTACATGAAGCTGCTACTCACCCTGCAGCTGCTAATCTACATCAAGGTGCTACTCACCATGAAGCTGCTACTCTACATGAAGCTGCTACTCACCATGAAGCTGCTACTCTACATGAAGCTACTTCTCTCCATGAAGCTGCTACTCAACATGAAGCTGCTACTCACCATGAAGCTGCTACTCTACATGAAGCTGCTACTCACCATGAAGCTGCACATCAACATGAAGCTGCGACTCTACATGAAGCTGCAACTGTACATGAAGCTGCAACTGTACATGAAGCTGCTACTCACCATGAAGCTGCTGCTCTACATGAAGCTGCTGCTCTACATGAAGCTGCTACTCTGCATGAAGCTGCTGATTACCCTGAAGCTGCTACTCGACATGAAGCTGCTGATCACCATGAAGCTGATACTCTACATGAAGCTGCTACTCTACATGAAGCTACTGATCACCATGAAGCTGATACTCTACATGAAGCTGCTGCTCACCATGAAGCTGCTACTCACCATGAAGCTGCTACTCTACATGAAGCTGCTACTCTACATGAAGCTGCTATTCTACATGAAGCTGCTACTCACCATGAAGCTGCTGCTCACCATGAAGCTGCAACTGTACATGAAGCTGCTACTCACCCTGCAGCTGCTAATCTACATCAAGGTGCTACTCACCATGAAGCTGCTACTCTACATGAAGCTGCTACTCACCATGAAGCTGCTACTCTACATGAAGCTACTTCTCTCCATGAAGCTGCTACTCACCATGAAGCTGCTACTCACCATGAAGCTGCTACTCTACATGAAGCTGCTACTCACCATGAAGCTGCACATCAACATGAAGCTGCGACTCTACATGAAGCTGCAACTGTACATGAAGCTGCTACTCACCATGAAGCTGCTAATCTACATGAAGCTACTTCTCTCCATGAAGCTGCTACTCACCATGAAGCTGCTACTCACCATGAAGCTGCTACTCACCATGAAGCTGAAACTCACCATGAAGCTGCTACTCTACATGAAGCTGCTACTCACCCTGCAGCTGCTAATCTACATCAAGGTGCTACTCACCATGAAGCTGCTACTCTACATGAAGCTGCTACTCACCATGAAGCTGCTACTCTACATGAAGCTACTTCTCTCCATGAAGCTGCTACTCAACATGAAGCTGCTACTCACCATGAAGCTGCTACTCTACATGAAGCTGCTACTCACCATGAAGCTGCACATCAACATGAAGCTGCGACTCTACATGAAGCTGCAACTGTACATGAAGCTGCAACTGTACATGAAGCTGCTACTCACCATGAAGCTGCTGCTCTACATGAAGCTGCTGCTCTACATGAAGCTGCTACTCTGCATGAAGCTGCTGATTACCCTGAAGCTGCTACTCGACATGAAGCTGCTGATCACCATGAAGCTGATACTCTACATGAAGCTGCTACTCTACATGAAGCTACTGATCACCATGAAGCTGATACTCTACATGAAGCTGCTGCTCACCATGAAGCTGCTACTCACCATGAAGCTGCTACTCTACATGAAGCTGCTACTCTACATGAAGCTGCTATTCTACATGAAGCTGCTACTCACCATGAAGCTGCTGCTCACCATGAAGCTGCAACTGTACATGAAGCTGCTACTCACCATGAAGCTGCTGCTCTACATGAAGCTGCTACTCTACATGAAGCTGCTACTCTGCATGAAGCTGCTGATTACCCTGAAGCTGCTACTCTACATGAAGCTGCTGATTACCATGAAGCTGCTACTCTACATGAAGCTGCTACTCACCATGAAGCTGCTACTCACCATGAAGCTGATACTCTACATGAAGCTGCTACTCACAATGAAGCTGCTACTCACAATGAAGCTGCTACTCACAATGAAACTGCTACTCACAATGAAACTGCTACTCACAATGAAACTGCTACTCTACATGAAGCTGATATTCTACATGAAGCTGCTACTCACCATGAAGCTGCTGCTCTACATGAAGCTGCGACTCACCATGAAGCTGCTACTCACCATGAAGCTGCTACTCACCATGAAGCTGATACTCACCATGAAGCTGCAACTCTGCATGAAGCTGCTACTCACCATGAAGCTGCTACTCACCATGAAGCTGCTACTCACCACGAAGCTGCTAATCACCATGAAGCTGCTACTCACCATGAAGCTGCTACTCTACATGAAGCTGCTACTCACCCTGCAGCTGCTAATCTACATCAAGGTGCTACTCACCATGAAGCTGCTACTCTACATGAAGCTGCTACTCACCATGAAGCTGCTACTCACCATGAAGCTGCTGCTCTACATGAAGCTGCGACTCACCATGAAGCTGCTACTCACCATGAAGCTGCTACTCACCATGAAGCTGCTACTCACCATGAAGCTGCAACTCTGCATGAAGCTGCTACTCACCATGAAGCTGCTACTCGACATGAAGCTGCTAATCTGCATGAAGCTGCTACTCACCATGAAGCTGATACTCTACATGAAGCAGCTAAACTAAATGAAGCTGCTGATTAGCATGAAGCTGCTACTCACCATGAAGCGGCTGCTCTACATGAAGCAGCTAAACTACATGAAGCTGCTGATTACCATGAAGCTGCTACTCACCATGAAGCGGCTGCTCTGCATGAAGCTGCTATTCAACATGAAGCTGCTACTCACCATGAAGCTGCAACTGTACATGAAGCTGCTACTCACCATGAAGCGGCTGCTCTACATGAAGCTGCTACTCACCATGAAGCTGCTACTCACCATGAAGCTGCTACTCACCATGAAGCTGCGACTCACCATGAAGCTGCTACTCACCATGAAGCTGCAACTCTGCATGAAGCTGCTACTCACCATGAAGCTGCTACTCGACATGAAACTGCTAATCTGCATGAAGCTGCTACTCACCATGAAGCTGATACTCTACATGAAGCAGCTAAACTAAATGAAGCTGCTGATTAGCATGAAGCTGCTACTCACCATGAAGCGGCTGCTCTACATGAAGCAGCTAAACTACATGAAGCTGCTGATTACCATGAAGCTGCTACTCACCATGAAGCGGCTGCTCTGCATGAAGCTGCTATTCAACATGAAGCTGCTACTCACCATGAAGCTGCAACTGTACATGAAGCTGCTACTCACCATGAAGCGGCTGCTCTACATGAAGCTGCTACTCACCATGAAGCTGCTACTCACCATGAAGCTGCTACTCACCATGAAGCGGCAACTCTGCATGAAGCTGCTACTCACCATGAAGCTGCTACTCGACATGAAGCTGCTAATCTGCATGAAGCTGCTACTCACCATGAAGCTGATACTCTACATGAAGCAGCTAAACTAAATGAAGCTGCTGATTAGCATGAAGCTGCTACTCACCATGAAGCGGCTGCTCTACATGAAGCAGCTAAACTACATGAAGCTGCTGATTACCATGAAGCTGCTACTCACCATGAAGCGGCTGCTCTGCATGAAGCTGCTATTCAACATGAAGCTGCTACTCACCATGAAGCTGCAACTGTACATGAAGCTGCTACTCTACATGAAGCTGCTACTCACCATGAAGCTGCTACTCTACATGAAGCTGCTACTCACCATGAAGCTGCTACTCACCATGAAGCTGCTGATCACCATGAAACTGATACTCTACATGAAGCTGCTACTCACCATGAAGCTGCTACTCACCATGAAGCTGCAACGCTACATGATGCTGCTACTCTACATGAAGCTGCTCCTCACCATGAAGCTGCACATCAACATGAAGCTGCGACTCTACAAGAAGCTGCAACTGTACATGAAGCTGCGACTCACCATGAAGCTGCTGCTCTACATGAAGCTGCTAATCTACATGAAGCTGCTACTCGACATGAAGCTGCTACTCTGCATGAAGCTGCTGATTACCCTGAAGCTGCTACTCTACATGAAGCTGCTGATCACCATGAAGCTGCTACTCACCATGAAGCTGCTACTCACCATGAAGCTGCACATCAACATGAAGCTGCACATCAACATGAAGCTGCAACTGTACATGAAGCTGCTACTCACCATGAAGCTGCTGCTCTACATGAAGCTGCTACTCTACATGAAGCTGCTACTCTGCACGAAGCTGCTGATTACCCTTAAGCTGCTACTCGACATGAAGCTGCTGATCACCATGAAGCTGATATTCTACATGAAGCTGCTACTCACCATGAAACTGCTACTCGACATGAAGCTGCTACTCTACATGAAGCTACTGATCACCATGAAGCTGATACTCTACATGACGCTGCTACTCACCATGAAGCTGCTACTCACCATGAAGCTGATAGTCTACATGAAGCTGCTACTCTACATGAAGCTGCTATTCTACATGAACCTGCTACTGACCATGAAGCTGCTACTCACCATGAAGCTGCTGCTCACCATGAAGCTGCTGCTCACCATGAAGCTGCTACTCACCATGAAGCTGCACATCAACATGAAGCTGCGACTCTACATGAAGCTGCAACTGTACATGAAGCTGCTACTCACCATGAAGCTGCTAATCTACATGAAGCTACTTCTCTCCATGAAGCTGCAACTCTGCATGAAGCTGCTACTCACCATGAAGCTGCTACTCACCATGAAGCTGCTACTCACCATGAAGCTGCTACTCACCACGAAGCTGCTACTCACCACGAAGCTGCTAATCACCATGAAGCTGCTACTCACCATGAAGCTGCTACTCACCATGAAGCTGCTACTCTACATGAAGCTGCTACTCACCCTGCAGCTGCTAATCTACATCAAGGTGCTACTCACCATGAAGCTGCTACTCTACATGAAGCTGCTACTCATCATGAAGCTGCTACTCTACATGAAGCTACTTCTCTCCATGAAGCTGCTACTCACCATGAAGCTGCTACTCACCATGAAGCTGCTACTCTACATGAAGCTGCTACTCACCATGAAGCTGCACATCAACATGAAGCTGCGACTCTACATGAAGCTGCAACTGTATATGAAGCTGCTACTCACCATGAAGCTGCTAATCTACATGAAGCTACTTCTCTCCATGAAGCTGCTACTCACCATGAAGCTGCTACTCACCATGAAGCTGCTACTCACCATGAAGCTGATACTCTACATGAAGCTGCTACTCTACATGAAGCTGATACTTACCATGAAGCTGCTAATCACCATGAAGCTGCTACTCACCATGAAGCTGCTACTCACAATGAAACTGCTACTCTACATGAAGCTGATATTCTACATGAAGCTGCTACTCACCATGAAGCTGCTACTCACCATGAATTTGCTACTCTACATGAAGCTGCTACTCACCACGAAGCTGCTACTCACCACGAAGCTGCTAATCACCATGAAGCTGCTAATCACCATGAAGCTGCTACTCACCATGAAGCTGCTACTCTACATGAAGCTGCTACTCACCCTGCAGCTGCTAATCTACATCAAGGTGCTACTCACCATGAAGCTGCTACTCTACATGAAGCTGCTACTCACCATGAAGCTGCTACTCACCATGAAGCTGCTACTCACCATGAAGCTGCTACTCTGCATGAAGCTGCTACTCACCATGAAGCTGCACATCAACATGAAGCTGCGACTCTACATGAAGCTGCAACTGTACATGAAGCTGCTACTCACCATGAAGCTGCTAATCTACATGAAGCTACTTCTCCCCATGAAGCTGCTACTCACCATGAAGCTGCTACTCACCATGAAGCTGCTACTCACCATGAAGCTGAAACTCACCATGAAGCTGCTACTCTACATGAAGCTGCTACTCACCCTGCAGCTGCTAATCTACATCAAGGTGCTACTCACCATGAAGCTGCTACTCTACATGAAGCTGCTACTCACCATGAAGCTGCTACTCTACACGAAGCTACTTCTCTCCATGAAGCTGCTACTCACCATGAAGCTGCTACTCACCACGAAGCTGCTACTCTACATGAAGCTGCTACTCACCATGAAGCTGCACATCAACATGAAGCTGCGACTCTACATGAAGCTGCAACTGTACATGAAGCTGCTACTCACCATGAAGCTGCTAATCTACATGAAGCTACTTCTCTCCATGAAGCTGCAACTCTGCATGAAGCTGCTACTCACCATGAAGCTGCTACTCACCATGAAGCTGAAACTCACCATGAAGCTGCTACTCTACATGAAGCTGCTACTCTACATGAAGCTGCTACTCACCATGAAGCTGCTACTCACCATGAAGCTGCTACTCTACATGAAGCTGCAAATCTGCATGAAGCTGCTACTCACCAGGAAGCTGCTACTCGACATGAAGCTGATAATCCACATGAAGCTGCTACTCACCATGAAGCTGCTACTCTACATGAAGCTGCTAATCACCATGAAGCTGCTATTCTACATGAAGCTGCTACTCACCATGAAGCTGCTGCTCACCATGAAGCTGCAACTGTACATGAAGCTGCTACTCACCATGAAGCTGCTGCTCTACATGAAGCTGCTACTCAACATGAAGCTGCTACTCTGCATGAAGCTGCTGATTACCCTGAAGATGCTACTCTACATGAAGCTGCTGATTACCATGAAGCTGCTACTCTACATGAAGCTGCTACTCACCATGAAGCTGCTACTCACCATGATGCTGATACTCTACATGAAGCTGCTACTCTACATGAAGCTGCTACTTACCATGAAGCTGCTAATCACCATGAAGCTGCTACTCACCATGAAGCTGCTACTCACAATGAAACTGCTACTCTACATGAAGCTGATATTCTACATGAAGCTGCTACTCACAATGAAGCTGCTACTCACCATGAATTTGCTACTCTACATGAAGCTGCTACTCACCATGAAGCTGCTACTCACCACGAAGCTGCTACTCACCACGAAGCTGCTAATCACCATGAAGCTGCTACTCACCATGAAGCTGCTACTCACCATGAAGCTGCTACTCTACATGAAGCTGCTACTCACCCTGCAGCTGCTAATCTACATCAAGGTGCTACTCACCATGAAGCTGCTACTCTACATGAAGCTGCTACTCACCATGAAGCTGCTACTCTACATGAAGCTACTTCTCTCCATGAAGCTGCTACTCACCATGAAGCTGCTACTCACCATGAAGCTGCTACTCTACATGAAGCTGCTACTCACCATGAAGCTGCACATCAACATGAAGCTGCGACTCTACATGAAGCTGCAACTGTATATGAAGCTGCTACTCACCATGAAGCTGCTAATCTACATGAAGCTACTTCTCTCCATGAAGCTGCTACTCACCATGAAGCTGCTACTCACCATGAAGCTGCTACTCACCATGAAGCTGCTACTCACCATGAAGCTGCTACTCTACATGAAGCTGCTACTCACCATGAAGCTGCACATCAACATGAAGCTGCGACTCTACATGAAGCTGCAACTGTACATGAAGCTGCTACTCACCATGAAGCTGCTAATCTACATGAAGCTACTTCTCTCCATGAAGCTGCTACTCACCATGAAGCTGCGACTCACCATGAAGCTGCTACTCACCATGAAGCTGCTACTCACCATGAAGTTGCTACTCTACATGAAGCTGCTACTCTACATGAAGCTGCTACTCACCATGAAGCTGCTACTCACCATGAAGCTGCTACTCACCATGAAGCTGCTACTCTGCATGAAGCTGCAACTCTGCATGAAGCTGCTACTCACCAGGAAGCTGCTACTCGACATGAAGCTGATAATCCACATGAAGCTGCTACTCACCATGAAGCTGCTACTCTACATGAAGCTGCTACTCACCATGAAGCCGCTACTCTACATGAAGCTACTTCTCTCCATGAAGCTGCTACTCACCATGAAGCTGCTACTCACCATGAAGCTGCTACTCTACATGAAGCTGCACATCAACATGAAGCTGCGACTCTACATGAAGCTGCAACTGTACATGAAGCTGCTACTCACCATGAAGCTGCTAATCTACATGAAGCTACTTCTCTCCATGAAGCTGCTACTCACCATGAAGCTGCTACTCACCATGAAGCTGCTACTCACCATGAAGCTGCTACTCACCATGAAGCTGCTACTCTACATGAAGCTGCTACTCTACATGAAGCTGCTACTCACCATGAAGCTGCTACTCACCATGAAGCTGATACTCTACATGAAGCTGCTACTCTACATGAAGCTGCTACTTACCATGAAGCTGCTAATCACCATGAAGCTGCTACTCACCATGAAGCTGCTACTCACAATGAAACTGCTACTCACAATGAAACTGCTACTCTACATGAAGCTGATATTCTACATGAAGCTGCTACTCACCATGAAGCTGCTACTCACCATGAATTTGCTACTCTACATGAAGCTGCTACTCACCACGAAGCTGCTAATCACCATGAAGCTGCTACTCACCATGAAGCTGCTACTCTACATGAAGCTGCTACTCACCACGAAGCTGCTAATCACCATGAAGCTGCTACTCACCATGAAGCTGCTACTCTACATGAAGCTGCTACTCACCCTGCAGCTGCTAATCTACATCAAGGTGCTACTCACCATGAAGCTGCTACTCTACATGAAGCTGCTACTCACCATGAAGCTGCTACTCTACATGAAGCTACTTCTCTCCATGAAGCTGCTACTCACCATGAAGCTGCTACTCACCATGAAGCTGCTACTCTACATGAAGCTGCTACTCACCATGAAGCTGCACATCAACATGAAGCTGCGACTCTACATGAAGCTGCGACTCTACATGTAGCTGCAACTGTATATGAAGCTGCTACTCACCATGAAGCTGCTAATCTACATGAAGCTACTTCTCTCCATGAAGCTGCTACTCACCATGAAGCTGCTACTCACCATGAAGCTGCTACTCACCATGAAGCTGCTACTCTACATGAAGCTGCTACTCTACATGAAGCTGCTACTCACCATGAAACTGCTACTCTACATGAAGCTGCAACTCTGCATGAAGCTGCTACTCACCATGAAGCTGCTACTCGACATGAAGCTGATAATCCACATGAAGCTGCTACTCACCATGAAGCTGCTACTCTACATGAAGCTGCTAATCACCATGAAGCTGCTAATCTACATGAAGCTGCAACTCACCATGAAGCTGCAACTCACCATGAAGCTGTTACTCACCATGAAGCTGCTACTCTACATGAAGCTGCTACTCTACATGAAGCTGTTGATTACCATGAAGCTCCTACTCTACATGAAGCTGCTGCGCACCATGAAGCTGGTAATCACCATGAAGCTGCTGCTCACCATGAAGTTGCTGCTCACCATGAAGCTGCAACTGTACATGAAGCTGCTACTCACCATGAAGCTGCTGCTCTACATGAAGCTGCTACTCTACATGAAGCTGCTACTCTGCATGAAGCTGCTGATTACCCTGAAACTGCTACTCTACATGAAGCAGCTGATTACCATGAAGCTGCTACTCTAAATGAAGCTGCTACTCACCATGAAGCTGCTACTCACCATGAAGCCGCTACTCACCATGAAGCTGCTACTCACCATGAAGCTGATACTCTACATGAAGCTGCTACTCACCATGAAGCTGCTACTCACCACGAAGCTGCTAATCACCACGAAGCTGCTAATCACCACGAAGCTGCTAATCACCATGAAGCTGCTACTCACCATTAAGCTGCTACTCTACATGAAGCTGCTACTCACCCTGCAGCTGCTAATCTACATCAAGGTGCTACTCACCATGAAGCTGCTACTCTACATGAAGCTGCTACTCACCATGAAGCTGCTACTCACCATGAAGCTGCTACTCACCATGAAGCTGCTGCTCTACATGAAGCTGCGACTCACCATGAAGCTGCTACTCACCATGAAGCTGCGACTCACCATGAAGCTGCTACTCTACATGAAGCTGATACTCACCATGAAGCTGCAACTCTGCATGAAGCTGCTACTCACCATGAAGCTGCTACTCGACATGAAGCTGCTAATCTGCATGAAGCTGCTACTCACCATGAAGCTGATACTCTACATGAAGCAGCTAAACTAAATGAAGCTGCTGATTAGCATGAAGCTGCTACTCACCATGAAGCGGCTGCTCTACATGAAGCAGCTAAACTACATGAAGCTGCTGATTACCATGAAGCTGCTACTCACCATGAAGCGGCTGCTCTGCATGAAGCTGCTATTCAACATGAAGCTGCTACTCACCATGAAGCTGCAACTGTACATGAAGCTGCTACTCACCATGAAGCTGCTACTCACCATGAAGCTGCTACACACCATGAAGCTGCTGATCACCATGAAACTGATACTCTACATGAAACTGCTACTCACCATGAAGCTGCAACGCTACATGATGCTGCTACTCTACATGAAGCTGCTCCTCACCATGAAGCTGCACATCAACATGAAGCTGTGACTCTACATGAAGCTACTACTCTACATGAAGCTGCTACTCTGCATGAAGCTGCTGATTACCCTGAAGCTGCTACTCTACATGAAGCTGCTGATCACCATGAAGCTGCTACTCACCATGAAGCTGCTACTCACCATGAAGCTGCACATCAACATGAAGCTGCGACTCTACATGAAGCTGCAACTGTACATGAAGCTGCTACTCACCATGAAGCTGCTGCTCTACATGAAGCTGCTACTCTACATGAAGCTGCTACTCTGCACGAAGCTGCTGATTACCCTTAAGCTGCTACTCGACATGAAGCTGCTGATCACCATGAAGCTGATATTCTACATGAAGCTGCTACTCACCATGAAACTGCTACTCGACATGAAGCTGCTACTCTACATGAAGCTACTGATCACCATGAAGCTGATACTCTACATGACGCTGCTACTCACCATGAAGCTGCTACTCACCATGAAGCTGATAGTCTACATGAAGCTGCTACTCTACATGAAGCTGCTATTCTACATGAACCTGCTACTGACCATGAAGCTGCTACTCACCATGAAGCTGCTGCTCACCATGAAGCTGCTACTCACCATGAAGCTGCTACTCTACACGAAGCTGCTACTCTTCATGAAGCTGCTATTCTACATGAAGCTGCTACTCACCATGAAGCTGCTGCTCACCATGAAGCTGCAACTGTACATGAAGCTGCTACTCACCATGAAGCTGCTGCTCTACATGAAGCTGCTACTCAACATGAAGCTGCTACTCTGCATGAAGCTGCTGATTACCCTGAAGCTGCTACTCTACATGAAGCTGCTGAAAACCATGAAGCTGCTACTCTACATGAAGCTGCTACTCACCATGAAGCTGCTACTCACCATGAAGCTGCTACTCACCATGGAGCTGATACTCTACATGAAGCTGCGACTCACCATGAAGCTGCTACTCACCATGAAGCTGCTACTCACCATGAATTTGCTACTCTACATGAAGCTGCTACTCACCATGAAGCTGCTACTCACCACGAAGCTGCTACTCACCACGAAGCTGCTAATCACCATGAAGCTGCTGCTCACCATGAAGCTGCTACTCTACATGAAGCTGCTACTCACCCTGCAGCTGCTAATCGACATCAAGGTGCTACTCTACATGAAGCTGCTACTCACCATGAAGCTGCTACTCACCATGAAGCTGCTACTCACCATGGAGCTGATACTCTACATGAAGCTGCGACTCACCATGAAGCTGCTACTCAAAATGAAGCTGCTACTCACCATGAATTTGCTACTCTACATGAAGCTGCTACTCACCATGAAGCTGCTACTCACCACGAAGCTGCTACTCACCACGAAGCTGCTAATCACCATGAAGCTGCTGCTCACCATGAAGCTGCTACTCTACATGAAGCTGCTACTCACCCTGCAGCTGCTAATCGACATCAAGGTGCTACTCTACATGAAGCTGCTACTCACCATGAAGCTGCTACTCACCATGAAGCTGCTACTCTACATGAAGCTACTTCTCTCCATGAAGCTGCTACTCACCATGAAGCTGCTACTCACCATGAAGCTGCTACTCTACATGAAGCTGCTACTCACCATGAAGCTGCTACTCACCATGAAGCTGCTACTCACCATGAAGCTGCTACTCTACATGAAGCTGCTACTCTACATGAAGCTGCTACTCACCATGAAGCTGCTACTCACCATGAAGCTGCTACTCTACATGAAGCTGCTACTCAACATGAAGCTGCTACTCTACATGAAGCTGCTACTCTACATGAAGCTGCTACTCACCATGAAGCTGCTACTCTACATGAAGCTGCTACTCACCATGAAGCTGCTACTCACCATGAAGCTGCTACTCACATGAAGCTGCTACTCACCATGAAGCTGCTACTCACCATGAAGCTGCTACTCACATGAAGCTGCTACTCTACATGAAGCTGCTACTCACCATGAAGCTGCTACTCACCATGAAGCTGCTACTCTACATGAAGCTGCTACTCACCATGAAGCTGCTACATCAGCCATGAACTGCTACTTGTACATGAAGCTGCTTCTCTACCATGAAGCTGCTAACTCTACATGAAGCTGCTACTCACCATGAAGCTGCTAATCCACATGAAGCTGCTACTCACCATGAAGCTGCTACTCAACCATGAAGCTGCTACTCTCCATGAAGCCTGCTACTCTACATGCAAGCTCTGCTACTCACCATGAAGCTGCTACTCACCCTGAAGCTTGCTACTCTACATGAAGCTGCTACTCTACATGAAGCTGCTACTCACATGAAGCTGCTACTCTACATGAAGCTGCTACTCACATGAAGCTGCTACTCTACATGAAGCTGCTACTCTCCATGAAGCTGCTACTCACCATGAAGCTGCTACTCACCATGAAGCTGCTACTCACCATGAAGCTGCTACTCTACATGAAGCTGCTACTCTACATGAAGCTGCTACTCTACATGAAGCTTGCAACTCTCATGAAGCTGCTACTCACCATGAAGCTGCTACTCTCCATGAAGCTGCTACTCACCATGAAGCTGCTACTCACCATGAAGCTGCTACTCACCATGAAGCTGCTACTCACCATGAAGCTGCTACTCAACATGAAGCTGCTACTCACCATGAAGCTGCTACTCTACATGAAGCTGCTACTCACCATGAAGCTGCTACTCACCATGAAGCTGCTACTCACCATGAAGCTGCTACTCACCATGAAGCTGCTACTCACCATGAAGCTGCTACTCACCATGAAGCTGCTACTCACCATGAAGCTGCTACTCACCATGAAGCTGCTACTCACCATGAAGCTGCTACTCACCATGAAGCTGCTACTCTACATGAAGCTGCTACTCTACATGAAGCTGCTACTCACCATGAAGCTGCTACTCTACATGAAGCTGCTACTCACCATGAAGCTGCTACTCACCATGAAGCTGCTACTCTACATGAAGCTGCTACTCACCATGAAGCTGCTACTCACCATGAAGCTGCTACTCACCATGAAGCTGCTACTCTACATGAAGCTGCTACTCACATGAAGCTGCTACTCACCATGAAGCTGCTACTCTACATGAAGCTGCTACTCACCATGAAGCTGCTAGTCTACCATGAAGCTGCTACTCACCATGAAGCTGCTACTCACCATGAAGCTGCTACTCTACATGAAGCTGCTACTCACCATGAAGCTGCTACTCACCATGAAGCTGCTACTCTACATGAAGCTGCTACTCACCATGAAGCTGCTACTCACCATGAAGCTGCTACTCACATGAAGCTGCTACTCACCATGAAACTGCTACTCACCATGAAACTGCTACTCTACATGAAGCTGCTACTTCACCATGAAGCTGCTACTCACCATGAAGCTGCTACTCACCATGAAGCTGCTACTCTACATGAAGCTGCTACTCACCTGAAGCTGCTAATCACATGAAGCTGCTACTCACCATGAAGCTGCTAATCTACATGAAGCTGCTACTCACCAGAAGCTGCTACTCACCATGAAGCTGCTACTCACCATGAAGCTGCTACTCACCATGAGCTGCTACTCACATGAAGCTGCTACTCTACATGAAGCTGCTACTCACATGAAGCTGCTACTCACCGATGAAGCTGCTACTCACCATGAAGCTGCTACTCTACATGAAGCTGCTAATCTACATGAAGCTGCTACTCACCATGAAGCTGCTACTCACCATGAAGCTGCTACTCACCATGAAGCTGCTACTCACATGAAGCTGCTACTTCCATGAAGCTGCTACTCACCATGAAGCTGCTACTTACCATGAAGCTGCTACTCACATGAAGCTGCTACTCACCATGAAGCTGCTACTCACATGAAGCTGCTACTCACCATGAAGCTGCTACTCACCATGAAGCTGCTACTCTACCATGAAGCTGCTACTCTACATGAAGCTGCTACTCACCATGAAGCTGCTACTCTACATGAAGCTGCTACTCACCATGAAGCTGCTACTCTACATGAAGCTGCTACTCTACATGAAGCTGCTACTCTACATGAAGCTGCTACTCTTACGTGAAGCTGCTACTCACCATGAAGCTGCTGCTCTACATGAAGCTGCTATCTACATGAAGCTGCTACTCACCATGAAGCGCTGCTCTATACATGAAAGCTGCTACTCACCATGAAGCTGCTACTCACAATGAAGCTGCTAACAGCATGAAGCTGCTACCAGCCATGAATCTGCTAGCTCTACATGAAGATGCTACTCACCATGAAACAGCAAATTACATGATGCTGCTACTCAACATGAAGCTGCTACTCACCATGAAGCTGCTACTCACATGAAGCTGTACTCTACATGAAGCTGCTACTCTACATGAAGCTGCTACTCACCCATGAGCTGCTGACTCACCATGAAGCTGCTACTCTCATGAAGCTGCTACATCACCATGAAGCTGCTACTCTACAGAAGCTGCTACTCACCATGAAGCTGCTACTCACCATGAAGCTGCTACTCACCAAGAAGCTGCTACTCACCATGAAGCTGCTACTCACCATGAAGCTGCTACTCTACATGAAGCTGCTACTCACCATGAAGCTGCTACTCTACATGAAGCTGCTACTCACCATGAAGCTGCTACTCACCATGAAGCTGCTACTCACCAAGAAGCTGCTACTCACCATGAAGCTGCTACTCTGCATGATGCTGCTACTCTGCATGAAGCTGCTACTCACCATGAAGCTGCTCTTCACCATGAAGCTGCTGCTCTACATGAAGCTGCTAATCTACATGAAGCTGCTACTCACCATGAAGCTGCACATCTACATGAAGCTGCACATCTACATGAAGCTGCTACTCTACATGAAGCTGCTACTCATCATGGAGCTGCAACTCTACATGAAGCTACTATTCGACATGAAGCTGCTGCTCACCATGAAGCTGCTACTGACCATGAATCTCTACTCTACATGAAGATGCAACTCACATGAAGCAGCTACTGTACATGAAGCTGCTACTCTGCATGAAGATGCAACTCACCATGAAGCTGCTACTCACCTTGAAGCTGCTACTCTACATGAAGCTGCTACTAACCATGAAGCTGCAACTCTCCATGAAGCTGCTACTTCACCATGAAGCTGCTACTCTACATGAAGCTGCTACTCTACCATGAAGCTGCTATCTACATGAAGCTGCTACTCACCATGAAGCTGCTACTCACCATGAAGCTGCTACTCACCATGAGCTGCTACTCACCATGAAGCTGCTACTCACATGAAGCTGCTACTCACCATGAAGCTGCTACTCACAATGAATCTGCTACTCTACATGAAGCTGCTACTCTACATGAAGCTGCTACTCACCATGAAGCTGCTACCTACATGAAGCTGCTACTCACCATGAAGCTGCTACTCACCATGAGCTGCTACTCACCATGAAGCTGCTACTCTACATGAAGCTGCTAATCACCATGAAGCTGCTACTCACAATGAAGCTGCTACTCTCATGAAGCTGCTACTCAGCCTGAAGCTGCTACTCTACATAAGGTGCTACTCTACATGAAGCTGCTACTCACCATGAAGCTGCTACTCACATGAAGCTGCTACTCACCATGAAGCTGCTACTCACCATGAAGCTGCTACTCACCATGAAGCTGCTACTCACATGAAGCTGCTACTCACCATGAAGCTGCTCTCAACATGAAGCTGCTCTTCACCATGAAGCTGCTACTCACCATGAAGCTGCTACTCACCATGAAGCTGCTACTCACCATGAAGCTGCTACTCACAATGAAGCTGCTACTCACCATGAAGCTGCTACTCACCATGAAACTGCTACTCACCATGAAGCTGCTACTCACCATGAAGCTGCTACTCTACCATGAAGCTGCTACTCACAATGAAGCTGCTACACACCATGAAGCTGCTACTCTACATGAAGCTGCTACTCACCATGAAGCTGCTACTCACCATGAAGCTGCTACTCTACATGAAGCTGCTACTCACCATGAAGCTGCTATCTACCATGAGCTGCTACTCTGCATGAAGCTGCGACTCACCATGAAGCTGCTATTCTACATGAACTGCTAGTGTACATGAAGCTGCTGATTACCATGAAGCTGCAACTCTACATGAAGCTGCTGCGCACCATGAAGCTGCTACTCACCATGAAGCTTCTACTCACCATGAAGCTTCTACTCACCATGAAGCTGCTGCTCACCATGAAGCTGCTACTCTACATGAATCTGCTAATCACCATGAAGCTGCTGCTCACCATGAAGCTTCTACTCACCATGAAGCTGCTACACACCAAGAAGCTGCTACTCACCATGAAGCTGCTACTCACCATGAAGCTGCTACTCACCATGAAGCTGCTACTCTGCATGATGCTGCTACTCTGCATGAAGCTGCTACTCACCATGAAGCTGCTCTTCACCATGAAGCTGCACATCTACATGAAGCTGCACATCTACATGAAGCTGCTACTCTACATGAAGCTGCTACTCATCATGGAGCTGCAACTCTACATGAAGCTGCTATTCGACATGAAGCTGCTGCTCACCATGAAGCTGCTACTGACCATGAATCTCCTACTCTACATGAAGATGCAACTCACCATGAAGCAGCTACTGTACATGAAGCTGCTACTCTGCATGAAGATGCAACTCACCATGAAGCTGCTACTCACCTTGAAGATGCTACTCTACATGAATCTGCTACTCTGCATGAAGCTGCTACTCATCATGAAGCTGCTACTCACCATGAAGCTGCTACACACCCTGAAGCTGCTAGTCACACTGAAGCTGATATTCTACATGAATCTGCTACTCTGCATGAAGCTGCTACACTGCATGAAGCTGCTACTCATCATGAAGCTGCTACTCATCATGAAGCTGCTATTCTACATGAAGCTGCTGCTCACCATGAAGCTGCTACTAACCATGAAGCTGCTACTAACCATGAAGCTGCTACTCACCATGAAGCTGCTACTCAGCATGAAGCTGCTACTCACCATGAAGCTGCCAATCTGCATGAAGCTGCTGCTCTACATGAAGCTGGTATTCACCATGAAGCTGCTACTCACCATGAAGATGCTCATCACCATGAAGCTGCAACACACTCTGAAGCTGCTACTCACCATGAAGATGCTGATTACCATGAAGCTGCAACTGCCCATGAAGCTGAAACTCACCATGAAGCTGCTACTCTACATGACGCTGCTAA